>NC_051183.1:121253434-121313433 GCF_013339695.2 Rhipicephalus sanguineus | reverse complement strand
AGGCTCGCTTCCGCGGGATGTCACCCACTCGGGCGTGTCTCCCAATTTCCGGGACATCCGCGCAACAAATTGCTGCTATATAAAGAAACAGTGACGCTGAAAAGAAGCACTCTGATATCCGCGCTTCGGAACAGTACTCTACATTGGCAGAAGAAAATTTAGGGCTAGGTGATGCTCGTAAATTCGTTTCCAGCGTCTGTAGTTTGTGTCATATTGTAATTTTAACTCAAACACATACATCAGAGCCAACGTTACCTGTAGTGGTCAGATTTGCAGCGAAATGACGCGGTTATCACGTGAAATTGCTCATAGAAGTCGGTATAAGAAGCAAAAAACGATGTCGTGTTTGGATCCGTGTGTATACTGTAGTTTCTTGAACGAGATACATAAGGATACATTTGTTCCTAAGGTATGCCAAGAAGAAATCACAAAACTATTTCTTTTGTTTTTGCTTAAACGTCGTGTATAAAGGTGGATGAAAACATTCTCGGCTGTACATCGATGACAAGAACACTCAGTCCTCGTACCGTGAAGTAGTGATGATGATATTTCTTCAACTGCTTTTTATTACATACCTAATTGAACCTAGATGCCCCTTTCCGAGCGTAATACTAATGTTTCTGAAGATTTCATGCTACGTAATGTTGATCGTGGTTTACATTGTCTTACGTGAACTGTATGGCATCACCTCTAGATTATTTTTTTTTCTTTGCTTATTGGCTGACACCACATAAATCGTATCTTAGATCAGCCTTTATTAATCTCATTGAGTTTATAATCTTTCATGTTTCTGTGATAATGCTTCGCTATTGCCAAATCAATTCTTCATACTGCATCATGTCTTCTTCATTATGCATCCTCGTATCCCTCTAACTGAATTTCGAACCTGAGCGTCCCCGTGAAGCGTTCTCTTACAACTCTCCAGAACTCCACAATTATCATCGGCCTTCTCTACTGTGATGCGCGCGCATATGGATGGATGGAAAAACTTTATTTCGTCAGAAAACAGTTGGGGACGATTCCGTGTTAGATGGCCATCAACCCAAGGTTGACGGCGACCTGTGTGGCCCACTCCACGACCCTTATCTGGACGACTGGGTCTGAGCTGGTCAACACGGCCTCCCACTGCTCGAGAGAGGGATCACGCATAATATCCGCCGGTGGCGGCACCGTGCTACATTCCCACAGTATATGGTCATAACTTGCCACTGCCTGGCACCATTTGCATTGTGGCTTAATCTCCTCCGGGTATATTTTGCTCAACACGTATGGGTTGGGAAAAGATCGCGTCAGATTCGTGCTGCCCTTGTGCTGTGCGCCCCAAAGAGGGGTAGTGCCCTGGTGTGATGGGTGTGCTAGAAGACGACGACGAAAAGGCTGCGGCGCGTGGAAAGATCCGCGACGAGGTTCCGAGTCGCGTGCTGGCGAAGAAGAGAAAGAAAAGGACAGACGGGCGTTCGACGCAGTCGGGTGACCGGGCCCGAGTGTCGACGCTCTGGGACGCGGTCCACGAGTTGAAGCTACGGGCTTCACGTGGCCGCTGACGTCCTCCGCCTCCAACTCTTCCTTTCGTCAAGACGCCACGCTTCTCGTCAGCCTCCACAAGCCGTCGCTTGCCTCTTTGAAGCCATCTCGCGCTCCTCGTCACTTCGCCACGTCTTTCCACGCGCCGCAGCCTTTTCGTCGTCGTCTTCTAACGCACCCATCACACCAGGGCACCCCTCTTTGGGGCGCACAGCACACAGAGGCAGCACGAATCGTATGCGCGCACATCACATCTACAACTGCCCCTCTGCGCCTTGTGACTCGCCTTAGTCACTTCCGTGCCACTAAACCCATATAACTAACATAACTAGCTGGTGCGTTCGCGCACGCCATTTCCGATGTAGAAGTAACGAAGTAACGTGACCACACACATTAACACGACCGTCCATTCCTCTCAGCGACAGCGCTGATGCTTTATCATTTTCTGTTATCCTTGATCGTATAACGTTCCATACGATAGAGCAGCAGGCCGACCTCAATAGCATTCCCTGTCACGCGAGTACGGATTCGTGTAATCTGACGTAACGTAGCTAGGCTGACTATTACGCCGCCGTCGTTCCAGAGAGATATATATCGATGTAAAACTTGAGTCTAAACGCATGTTCGTATCCTCAGCCATTTTTGCTCAAAATCTCGTGGGTAGTTTGATTGTCTGGGCTTCTACACGTAAGGACGCTGCGTGGGTTGCGTCATCGAGCGACTACGACCGCTTTTCTAAGTTCCGCTATGCACATTCAATACGCTGCTTTAGGATCCACTTGGCCGTTACACGAAGGTCACTAAACTTAGGTCATTTGCCCCCCGTCACCATAGCACTATTGTTTCGTAGAAGAAGATATGAGCAGAATATTTGAAACTACGGCCTCATTTTTCAGTGGTTTAAGCCGATTACCGAGGCTAACGGCACGCCGCTCAGGGAAATAAAAAAACGGTAATCTTTTCTTATCTTTCAGCAGTGCTCGAAAGCACAAGAGTGCGTACTTAATCCGTCTCAGGGTCCGTAAATTTGTGAAGTAAAGCCTACTTATGTCACTGAGACAATAACCGATATCGCTTTATCTAAGCCTTAAATGGAATGCGATTTCACCACTGCAGGGGAATGCGACTCCCAGCGGGGAACAAACGGCCTAATCGCTTTGAACGGCAGAGATTTATTTATTACTTATTTATTTATGTACAATACCCTCAGGTTCAACAGACATTACAGAGGGAGGTAAAAACATGAAAAACCGGTAAAAACATAAAAAAGATTAGCACAAAGAAGCAGTACATGTTTCTGATTATGCAATAATAGTTATTGGGATACCCCTTTATGACGGATTATTTTTTCTCCGTCTTCGCTAAAATATACATACTCGATTACTGCATAACTAGCTTACGGCACTTTCGAAAAAAAAAAACATTGAACTCCCTGAGATGTCCATGTGGGCGGTGTCGCAAGTGCTTGCGTCATACCGAACTCTGTTTTAGAGATACCTGGCTCTCTCCAAGGGATAAGCTTACATCTATCTCCTCTAAGTCTCTCTATGTGCCAGCATTTTCGCGAGTTACGCAACAACCTCGTTGACCTTTCGCCCACACTCCCGCGTAAAACGGCACGCTTACGCTGAAAGTGCATAACTTCTATAAGCTGAACCCTCGGGTGAATTCATCGTCATCATAATCGTCATCATAATCAGACTGACCCCGCCCACTGCAGGGCAGAGGCCCCACCCCCTCCCATGTTGCGCCAGTCAACCCGGTCCTGCGCTTGCTGCGGGCACGTTACGCCCCCCTCCCCCAAACATAGGCATGTGCAGGGTTTCCCATTAATGGGGGGGGGGGGTCAAGGGGCAAAGCTTTATCTTAGCGCCCCCTCCCCATCTCTCTCCTTTTGGTCGAGCCCAAAACACAACATGCTTCACAATGTATGAAGAAAAAATTGCAGTGGCTTAGCTCGGCTATGCCAGGATATACGTAGCGTTAGCAAAGGTTCAGTTGATTATCTGAGCTTTCCAGATTGTCTAGGTTAGCATGATTGTCATGCTTACTGCTGCTCCAATGACACACACACGGTATACGTATTATGCGGCACATGTATATTTATTTTTGCTCAACGTCAGGTTGCTTCTTCATTCCTCGTACACTGAACCGCTAATTGCCAGGCAACTACTTCGGGGTCCGATGACATAAGCTTCTCGGCTCTTCTGCGCCGTTGAGCAGCATTTGCGCTCTCCTTCTCCATGGCGTTACCCCCTGCAAACGCCAGTCAGAGGCGCTATCAAGCGGCACCAGCGCATTGTCAGACGGCGACTGCACAGCGAAGGCGAATAGCTGCGCGCGCCATGGCTACGACGTCACCCCTCTCGAATGCGCAGAGCAGCAGCGGCGAGTCGCGCGCGCCGGCGCCAGTCTGTCTGCCCGGCTACGACGCCACTCCTCCCGCTCTCCGCCACCAGCAGCGGCGAGCCGCGCGCGGCGGTGGCGGAGAGCGCGTGAGATGCCGGCTCCGCAGTGATCTTCGCGCATGCGCAGCACGGCTTATGAGGAACCACGCGAAATCGGCTCCGGCTAGGCAAGTGTAGCTAACGCTACAAAAAAGAAAATAAAGCGATGACGTGCTTTTCCCACTGGCCTGCCTTAGGTTCACGGCTCTCTGAGAGAAAAGATAGGAAGCAATCAATTCTTGGAATGCAACATCAAGGTGTTCGGCCGCCATCCATTATCGCGAAAAATCTGCGTGGCCGTAACCCTGCTCTGTAACCAGTGAGGGGCAGGGCCGACTCAGTAACGGTGTTGGGCAGACACAGCTCCCAACTCTCCCCCCCCCCCCCCCATGCGCACGCTTATGCCTGCAAACTTCTTAATCTCATCTGCCCAATTAACTTTCTGCCCCGCCCCCCCCCCCCCCCCCGCTCTTGGAATCGAGTCTGTCGCTCTTAATGACCAACGGTTATGGTGCCTTTACTCTGCATGCCCTGCCCGTGCCCGTTTCTTCTTTTTGATTTCGGCTAAGATGTCCTTAACACCCGTTTGTTCCCTGACCCACCCTGCTATCTCATAGTTCAATTGCTTTGCCCTAAAACTGGGCATTGCCAATGCTGTCGTTGTTTGAATCGTGCGCGGCCCCAAAGCGAGCAAACCATTTCCTCATCGCAAATAACAATATAGCCGTGCGTGACATGACAACTGTGCTCACAAGAAATTTTTTTACAATTTGTAAATGGGGACACAGCTCCAAAAGATGCTATTCAACACGAGGAAACACAACATGACAAGCGCTGAGTATAAATAGGTAATAACTAGTTCAAGAATCAGATTTCTGTATAATCTTTATATGTCGTGCACAGTCCAACCGCATCTAATTTGCTCAAACAAACCGTACTTTCAGTTCCACCTTTCTTACAGTGTCACGAGCTAAAAAATAAAAGAACCGCATATATTAAGAGTGCGTTTTGCTCGCCAACATCGCGATATGATCGTGGGCACGTCCTGTGTGGGACCCATAATATTAAGGCGAAAGCCTTGGGTGCATCCTCAAACGCGAAAATCTGATGATGATGAAAAATCGTGATCGCGTTCATGAAAGATCATGAACAGATCGCCAGAATGTGTGGACGTCACTATGAATTCATCGTGACGTCACAGTGACGTTTACGGTAACGTCACATGATGACGTCATCACATGACACTCGCAGCTTGGTCAACAAAGGTGGGCCCCGATCACACGAAGGCCAGTACAAAACCGGTGAGGTGCCTCCGATCCTGGAGGCAGTGGAAAACCATGTTAGGTGCCGAAAGCTTTCGGAGGGTGGCGGGGCAGGATCGATACATCGACTGAGAAAAAAAAAATCAAGATGGCTTTCGCCTTCCAGTCGCCATAGGTGAGTGCATAAGGAACCTAGTGAGCTTTTTAGCCACCTCGGGTCCCCAAGTCGTACTTGAATTTAACAACGCACTTGTTTGTGTAGCATCGATATTCAGACGTGGCCACCATAACCAATATGAGACCCGATGCCTATAGCCCTGTAAACGAGGGCCATTGCCACTAGTCTAAGCCTTAGTGGTTCTTCAGGCTTTGTCCTACTTTGTTGGACCTTAACTAGGCTGGTGATTAGGGCTAGTTGGCTGTTCGTGGCCGCAGAAACGGCGCATGAAAGCAACGGAAACACAGAGGCGCACGACCGTTGAGTTAAGTCGTGTGTCCTCTCTAGAAGCCCGGAACAGATTGTGTAAGCACTCCTTTGGTCTTTCTTTTTCACACACACACACACAAAAGAGATTTCTGAGCATGCTGTAATATCTGTGTTCCTTGTGATGTCAGTGCTATAAATTGTGTGTTATGGGAGAAATATTGCAGTTTGCTTGTGCGCTCTTTTAACGATCTTCTGTGTACCCAGAGGCCTGTGCCCCTTCTTCAGGAAAGCAAGCAGATATCGCTAATCATCTTACCCAGGTTTTCTATCTATAAGTTGCCCTTGTATTTAGACAGACGGGGAACGACTTGGACGCATGAACAATATTCTGGCAGAGCGGTAAGCTTTTCCTATAGGGACAGCTTAGCGGTTTGCCATGGTACCGTTAGTCTACGGTCTAACGAGTTCTCGTACGCCTTTGTGCATGGCACATCTGGGAGGTCGTTCGCTGCATCATCATATTGCTCCACATTTAGTTACACTTTTCGCTATCAGACATCCCGCCATTAGAACACTGAGCTTTGCCTATTCAGACGAAAGCATATCGAAACGAAAAAAAACATTCTGGTCGTTGCAAGCGACTGTATAACCGTAGCATCGCCAGAACCCCGCTCATAAAAGCCTCACCACCATAGCTTCTGCTCCCCCCAAGGTCTGCTCGACCAAGCGAAGTGTGACGTAATGCAGCCATGCGGCTTTGTCCAGCCGATACCTTGTTCTTCGTCGTTTATACCATCAAAGGTTCTGGCACTTTTTAAATGAGGCATGCGGAACTCCCATAATCATCGTCTCGATATACATTGTTTGACTTCGATTATGCCTGACGCGGCTCATTTCAGCATTGATCCAACTCCGTTCCGAGGTTCTTCCCGTCAGCCCTGTTTGCCGGCATGGGTCGTTTTGATTATGTCGAGTAGCGCAGCTCATTTTTTTTATCTTTTCATTCAAGAAGTGTTCTTACACATGCTTCTTCTAGCATCGTACTACCGCTGAGGTGCATCAAACTCTTTTACGACAAGGTCGCTGAAGATTGTCTTGAAAGGGTGTTCGTGTAACCGAATTTTATGTGCACTATAGCGTTGTGTGACTGGACTGTACTTTGTGTTGGTTTTCGTGTTGCTATGTGAATGGACATTATGATTATGTGCTTTTTCTATGACTTGACTGACTTGCGTTAACTGTGCCTAGTTGCTTTTGTATTTCATTTTTTTCTCTCATTGCTATAATTTTCACAAACTCCATTTCCTGTGAAAAGGAGTAGCTGGTGCTATATAAAAGTGCTTACATCTCCTAACAACATATAATTAAAGACAGCGTAAAAATGATTTCGTATGTTCGCAACTCCCCACCTGCCCTCCAGTGCCAGCATTGCGGACGTAAAACAGGGACCTAGAAGAAAAGTTCAATGCTATACAGCTGCGACATGGAACAACTTTCGAAGCTGGTGAAAAGGAACGAGTTAACGTTCATGAAATCGTGCCCTTATAATTTGAAAACTGCAACAAGTACAGCCGAAGCAGGCGAGAAAATATTTCGTCATGTCTGGAACTCCGATATTTCCACGGCAACTAAGAAGTTGGTTGGGGTGTAGACGATGGCGAAACTGCTTTTCCAAGGCTTGAAAGTGCCTTGCGAATCTGTTTTCACCGGCACTCTCTCAAAAAGTTGCTGTCTGTCTAGAACATGGTTCGAGCGAAGTTGCGTGTTCAGTGCATCATAAAGGGTGTCGGAAACTCCATAAAAAAACGATTGCTCCAGCGTCTCCTCAACGTTTTATGGTCCATAAAAGGTGGTCGTGGTTTCTATATAAGGAGGCTCTCTAACCCTTAACAAAAAGGAAACCCAAGAAACCGCCCTAAACCATCGACGCTAATTCCGATGCTAACCGTCGATGCATTGCTTAGTAGACACCTGGCTAGATACGAATATTTTTTTAAACATAACAGCTGCATTGAAAACAGAAAACTTCCACATAGTTATTGTTGGGTATGATGCAGCTAGGTGATGAGAGATCGCAGGTGTCAGTATACACGGGTATATTGCAATCGCATATGCGTTTCATTATCTTCAACAAAAATTCAATTGCGAAGAGGCGCTCCTCCTGTCCATTTCTTGTCGTCGTCCTTGCCCATATGCACTCAAAGTTTCCAGTATGTTACCATGGCAACTCGCCAAACTGTCTATCCGTTCGAACAAAATTTCACTTGCACGTCAATGAAGTGCCATCTTGCAATTAATAGATCCATTAATATTTTATGTTCAGCGAGAAATTCAGAACATTTAAGTAAGTGCTGTTCAATGTCAGCAAGGCCTTGACACAGCACGCAAGAGGGTGATGTGCTAAACACTCGTACGGTTTGCGTCTCTGTGTCTTTGGTCAGTTCAGCGTTATAGAGCTGATGTTCATGTGGTGATGCTGTTGCGTTTGAGGTTGAAGTATGTGATGTTAATGTGACTGTTGTTGATACGCCTGATGTTGATGTGCCTGAAGTGTTGATACGCCGTAGTTTGCGCGGACCCTGTGCTGATGAGATAACGGAGACCGATCACCTACCAATGTGGTCTCCACAGCAACAATCTTTGTTCGATACTTACGACATAAATCAAACAATATTGCTGTCAAACATACGCGACATAACAGCGTGAAAATGGAAAATTATCCGTAATAACAAGCGACATTCTCAACATCCTCACCGCTACAAAAAAACTAAACCAAAACCACATCCTGACGGAAAATTAAAAACTGTGGCGATTTGGGCCTGTCGGTTGTACATCACAAACGATATGCAGCGCTAGAAACACGGACAAAAGAAGACAGGCTGTGTCTTGTGGCTGCGAACCTCTTTTTTTCACAGTTTACTGCTGTCAGCAGAAGTGGTGACAGGCTCACCAGCGAGATTACAGAGGCCAAAAAAAAGATATCTTTATTAGTTTCAGGCTGTGTCAGCATTCGTTATGTACACCTGTCAGATAAAGAGTTGTCCTCTCTCAGAAAGTAAGTAGTGTGCGCACGTGCGACCGTGACGAGCACAGTAAGAACGCCTGTGTTGTTCGATAGACCTTTATTGGTAGTTAGCGCTCGCATGTCGTATCGTCTCTTCTTTGTCTCTGTGTTTCTTGCGCTACATATCGTTTCCGAAGGATAAGTTCGATACAGTGGTACTTCCGTAAACATCGCGATTGCCGTGAATCAGGGTCACAACTGCACTTGTATTACTGGCTGCTATTGCTGGCTGCGGAGAGAGTGTTCTGCGGAAGTGCTTTCTAAAGCTCTGACAAAATCACATTTCCCTTTGCAGAGGGCGCGGGAATCAAGACAAATAATCGACCAATATTCGCTCACGTTTCCTCGTGGCAAACTTGATAGAAGTGGTCCGACTGACGAAGTTTCTTTTGTAAGCAGAAGTTTCGGGGCGGGATTTCCTCCCGCAAAAAGCTTCCTCCCCCGGATGTCCTTCGAGAAAGCGGATCTGTTGACGAAAACCGGAAGTCATTGATTGGAAACACGGTGTCCCTAGGCTTTCCGTGTTCCACAAAGTGTCAATTTCGACGCGCCCCTCTCGCGGCTTTGACAGCAAGTTGGGATGTCTGCGTAGCAAACAAATTATGGCAATAGGCTTTTTCAATAAAAAAAGAACAAGTAGACAGAAAACACAGACTTTGAAAGATAAGAAGATTTCTTCTGGTCTGCGCGGGTGCACCTACACCTATCCTGCATTTTGTTTTTGTTACTTTTTTTTACCTTTAGAGGGGTCGTTCTGAAAAGCGAGAAATGGTACGAGAGATGAACACAAACCGGAAGTGACGCTATTAAGTTTCTTCGAGAGTGAGTTTGTTCGACAAACTAAAAGGAGAGGAATTAGAAAGAAACATGTCTTTTCAGCGTGCTGAGGTTACCTCTGTACGTTGCCCACAAAACGTCATTTTAGAAACTTGCTTGGGGCAAAGTCACCGATATCACACTGACAAGTGTTTACAGCGTAGACGGTGTGCTGGTTTCTTTGTATTGTAATTGTTATGCTGCGTTATTTCTTCATCTCTCTCTTTCGACCTCTTTAGATTTATGAAATAAGTCCTAGAATACTCAAGAATAAGGAAAATTTAATATTTGCTCACTGCATTTATAATTACTGTTTTCTGTAGCGGCCGGCATTTTTAATATGACTACATGCATCCACTAAGGCATTAATTAGTAAAATGTAATTAACTTCTTAATCAGCAGAAACGGCCATTCGGGTTAAACGGGAGAATTGAAGTGCTTCCTGCGAAGAGCCCATTGCCGCTTCGAGATATGGAAAAGGCGGTCTGTGGTAACGATTGACTAGTAACAATTACCAGGGTTAATAATTACCTTATTCTTACTACCACAGGGTATAGGCACTGTTAAAGCTGTGCAACTCACGTAGGGGCATACTAGAGCCGGTTGCAAGCTAAGAATAAATACAGTAGAACCCCGCTGTTACGCTCCCAGTGCTGAGTTTTCCTGGCTATTACGTTGTTTCCGGCCGGCGCCGGCATAGCTCCCATACGATCCAATGCATTGGGAACCCCGCTGTTACGTCGCAACTGTACGACCATTCCCGCATTGCACGTTGCGAACCGGCGCTCCTAGACATCCCAGGCAGCCGTGTTGACTTTTCTCGTGGCTTGGCTTGGTCCGCTTGGTGGCTTGACGATCCACTGGCCGCCAGGACTGCTGATGGCGACATCTATGGTGCATTTTTAAGCCCGGACACTGAAATACGACCCCGAGATTCTGCATTTTTCATCTAAACATGGGCGTATAGACGTGGGTGGGTAGGAAAAATTGGTTTGGTTGCATTCAACAAAAGTTTGCGCCGACTGGGTGCCGGGGCAGGCTCATCGCTATCGTTATTGCAGGAAATTATCTTCGTGGTCTTCTTGGTCTCCTCGCCTTTCCCGTCTCTCTCTTGTGGGATGTCGTGTTTGCTCGTGTGTTCGTGCGCTGTCGTCTTAGTACTTCTACGCTTCCAACGCGCCAAATTGACAAACAGGATGGCACTGAGGAAGCGGAAGCCATTTTCGCTGCAAGTGAAGTTAAACATTCATAAACGGCTACATCGGCCGTAAGAGCACTGGATTTGATGAGGAGATTTGCGCGCAGAAACGACGAAAGCCAAGGCACGGCAGGTTCTTGAGAGATGCTTTGTAATTATTGGAGTGAGAAAATGCGCTAGGGACACTGCACGATTCCTTCATGCGAGCTATCTGAAATAAATTGTGTGCTTCTCGACACTGCACTAATTTCTCATTTTTTCCGTTTCCCGGCTCGAACGTAGCTTTTTACGGTCCCATAAAAAACGTATCAGCGGGGTTTTGGTTCTACTGTAGAAGCTCCGCCCCCATAACTGCGGTGCGCCTGCCATTCATCTGCGCAAGAAGTAGGCCTAGGTGGTTACTGTTGTAACATTAAGTGCTTTCGTAGCTGAGCCAAACACTATTCACATTGAAAATTAAAAAGTTCGTCGTTTCTGCCTAAAATACTACGCTCGGCCGAGCAGTGATGTCAAAATGTTGTTGAAGTTTCAAGGAAGCTGGGCTTTTCGAACGAAAACTAGCGACAGGAACATGATTCTGTATGGGAATATCATGTAACTGATAAACGCTCTAACTTTTCGACGTCACGAAATTGAGCAATTGCGAATGGATGGGGTGCTTGTGCAAAATCACTGTGCGTGAGACAGCGACGACTGTGCGCGGAGCTAGCATTTATTGTTAGGTTGTAAGCGGCTATACTATAACTGGATGATGATTCATCCACCTCATACAGTAAGGCCACGCAAGCCTGTTCCCTTATGCCCTTGACATCGTCACATAGCGCCCTTCACCACAACTACACTGACGAGACGTGTCTGCGTACCATCAGCCGTTTCGCGTGCCATAGATCCACTTCGCCAGGAAGTACCGGACGCATTGCGAGCGCTAGTGAATGTGTTACTAAGCACAAAAAACACTGCAGCGCAGGCGCAGCCATCTGACTTCCTGACACGCAACGTAGCATTCACTTCCAATGCATTTCGAGCACTCAGTCTCGACGGCTTCGATCTAATGCCCGCAGTCTGTGCCAAGTTTCAACTCGATAAATCGATCTCAGTAGCAACCTTTCGGTAACCCCCATCCAATGCGGTGACGGAACACGCCTTAAATTATGGTAATGTTAAGCATATCATGATATAATAAGATCCGGACGGGGTGCGAAAATGGGTTGTGGCCATGAAAATTTAGGAGGCCTTACTAATCAGGCAACAGGGGGGAGGGGGGGCAAGCGAGGCTTGGTGAGGGAATGCCTGACGTACTGCTTTTCTTCTTTCTTTCTTTCTTTCTTTCTTTCTTTCTTTCTTTCTTTCTTTCTTTCTTTCTTCTTTCTTTCTTTTTTTCTTTCTTTTCTTTCTTTCTTTCTTTCTTTCTTTCTTTCACATTGCGCAATGCTCCCTGCTAACTATTTCCGTCCTTCGTGCCGGGAATTAAACCTTCACCCACGCCTTAGCAGTGCAACACTTTAGTTGCTACAGGCAACAACGACGGTAACGCGTTCGTATCCAGGCAACAATGAAACGTGTCAACGTGAAGTGGCAAGTGATGTCCTTAAAAGATCAGATTGCCATATATCAGAAACAGCTGATCGCCGAGAACACCACGCTAGAGAGAGAATCAGTTATTGGAAAACGGCGCATACAAATACGCACGTCGCCGGCGCACCCACGTGGTCCGCATTTCTACACACCCTCATTTCTGGTCCCTCGCCGGCGCCGGGTTGCAGGCGTACGATGCCGCCGCAGTAATATCTGCAACTCACTCTGTAGTTACGAGTGTCCTGTTTTAAAGACGATAGTCTTTCTTGGGTAACTTAAACGCAGAAGTTTTGGTCTGTCTGTCTTTCTGTTTGTCTGTTTGTCACCCCATTCAGCCACCCGGCCAAAGTTTAACCACTTGCTGAACGCCCAGCCACTGAACTGGTAGCGCCGTTCGTACTGGTGAACATTGTCGATCAAAAAGCAAATGTTAGGCATATCTGAGGCGCAAAATCAATACGTAAGTATTAGGCGGTATGTTCCTTTACTAAAACACATAGATAGTAATTATAAAGACCTAGTGTTCTTGGGCTGCGCGGAAAATGCTAGTGTTTTTTGGGCTGCGCTGCAAATTCGACGCTATGAGACAGATGCGGCGATTCAACATAGAGGAGGAGGACTCATGTATTATGGCCGGCAGAAGACTATCGTCTTTCGACGACATTTGCAGCGAAGCACGCAGATACGCTGCCAATTTTTTTTGTAATGGAAGATGTCGCAATGTGTTGTTATTAATGCACATTTGAAATAAAAATGCGTTGTATTGTTGCTCCTGTATTTGTTTCTCCATCCTTTATTTTCTTGCTGTTTATTTATCGGGTTTTTACCCTGTTTATTTACCCTGTCGCTGTATAATTCTTTTTTGTATCTTTATTAGGTGCAGCACAGTTTGCTGTAAGTGCGCCAAGTGTTTGGGGGAGGGGGGGGGCGGAGCTAGTCATGCTACTTCTCAGCTTTATCCCCAGACTCCCTCATCTTATTGATGTAAAATAAAGGACCTATTACTATAAAACTTCGTTTGAAAACGGAACCTCCTAGAATGTTTATCGGTATTTATCACCTGCGCCCACCCAGAGAAACACCGTAGCAGAAACGCAAAAGAAAAATCCTGGGGCGCTTTCAGTAATGAATTGCTTTGGCGAGATTGCAGCGAAGTTTCGTGTGAATCCTATCAGGGCGCGCAAAACAAAGGGGGAGGGGATGCGAATGCATCCCTTAAGAGCAAACAAACAGGTTTTAGCGAGCACATGTGAAAAAAAACTATTTCCTTTGTCCATACAAAGTAGGCAACAATGCAAGTTATCGCATTGTGTTTCCTGGGGGTGCAAACGGAGACTCAGACGAAACTTCTTTGTTGGATAGCGGTCCAGCTACTTCCCCTCGCTTCCTCACTATTCAATCACCGCTACCCCCACGCGGGACTTCGGTTTCTTCGTTCAGTTGGATAGGGCTAGCGCAGGATTTCGTTAATGGCTCTTAGAGGAATGGATCCCGCAACGACGGCCCAGTTACCGCGCGCGATTAGACAGTGGAGAAAAATCGACCGATGGCGAACCACGAAAGCCGCCGGAGTTGGTGCCGCACCGAATAGGAAACACGGTTGTGCACTGGTGTAGCGCTTCTCGGCTCGATGGATCCGCACCACCTCAGAAACCGTTTTCGCACTATTTACAGCTTCACGCGCTTATTTTTTTAGCTGGCTATAGAACTTCTTAGTGACACGTTCCTACCAAGTGAACGCATGCGCAGAGCGGGTGTGTACTCGCTGCTCGCTTCGCTAGCAGTGTAATGCAATGTTTAAAAAAATCGGCGCGCAAACAAGGACACAAGAGAGAATAAAGACACGACAAACGGCGTTTTTTTTTCAAGACGCCACAAACGCATTGACTTCTCTCGTGTGTCTGCGTCTTTACGCCAAGTCTTTTAACATGAATAATATAAACTAGCTCCGCGCTCTGTCATTCTGAGGTGTATTGCAAAGAATGGCTCGTAAATTTTTGGTAATTTGTTAATGACAGGACAATCTTATTAATTAGCAACAATCACGTCGGCATACATGAGACAATGCGCATGCTGATGACACATTAATCTTGTATGATATGAGCCGCGCGGATCACTAACCTATTGGTTGATTGGCTGTTCTTAGTAACATGGCGCAACCTATCGCGGGGTAACGGCCATAAAACGCCTTTTGTCGAACATGAGCCATCTGCAGTATTTCTCTCTTTTTTTGACAGCTTTAGCTCGTGCTGATGATAATGGTGCTGCTGAGATCGAGAATACAGGCGAAGTATGCAACAGGCAGGACTAGTGAAAGTCCATGGTGTAAGCCGGATAGCAGGAGTCGCAACTACAATACTCACTAACTACGCTGCAACTCAGATCAATTGAGTGCTTTCCCCTCATTCCCACATGCGGAGTGACCGAAAGAAAAATTACAGGACGCTGCTTTTCCGCTACCACTGTGAATCTGTGCTTTGTTGGTATCGTCAAACTGATATCACACAATGTCCATATGATTGTGGTAGTTTTCACTAGCAAGAATCAAAGGTAAATTTTGAAAGTTTCGTGCATTGTCGACCCCTGATTTTACTCGGTGAATTGCCCGGCATTAGGAACAGCAAACGTAGTTCGTAATCTAGGCGTTCTTATTTCACTCATGTATTCGGAAAATCAGAAAATTCTGTTGTTGTTGGTCAAAAAAAAAACAGGAAAGTTAATCTAATTACAGTACTCTTCATGAGGCGGCCAACACAGAGCTAGGTTCTCCACTTCTCACTTATGACGAGGTCACACAGCATACATACGCCAACGACAGCGATACCAACCACCACCAGCGCCCTTCACACGAGAGGAGGCTGTCGCACTTCGCCGACTGCAGACCCGAAGGTTTCCAAATCTGCACTTCCTGCACAAATTATATCCGACTCGCTATACCAACGCCTGTCCAGGATGTGGCGCCATCCCCACAACATTTCACGTCACCGTAGAGTGCACCGCTGCCTACTTTCCTCCCCTCCCACCAATCCTTCGGTCCCCCTACCCCAGAGCAGTGGGAAGGCATCCTTCGCGAAGGCGCCCCCGAGGTCTGTCGGGCGCTCGTCCAGCGGGCCCGGGCTATCGCAGAGGTTGCCATAGGAGTCCCGGAATAGGGACCCTCCCGTTTTCTTTGAATTTTAATAAAGGAATGTTTTCATCATCATCATCATCATATATATGAACTGTATTACTGTGAGTAGTTCAATCTCAGTGATACGTAAACACTAACGTACATGAGCATAGCAAGAGTGCTGGTAGCAAGCGGTAAATCGAATATGTAAATCTCTATCTATCCAGTCTATAGAAGTACAGTGTAGTAATTCGAAACCATTACGTTGTCAGCGTGAGCCTTTTAACCATGGTTGCCATTGACGACTACCTTGCGCCGAATTGGCTTCTTTAAGACTGTCTGGCGACATAAGTTCTGGCTTGCGCCATGGCTACTTTCTGGCTACGTTGGACATTTATACTGGCGCATTTATTAGCCATTTTCATTAGCTGTCGATAAAATACGCTGTTTCCAAGCCGTTCTGTGGTGTCAGTCGATGCGAGCACGCGTTTCCCACCTCCCCCCCTCCTCCGCAGGCTGGCGTACATCGAGTTACCTCAACGCAACACGGGGCGCGCTGGCAAAAAAAAAAAGAAAAAAGAAAACATAGAGGATGCTTGAGCTTCGCCTTCAAGAGTAGAACGCGATAGCGTATTTGGGCTCCGTGCTCATCGCCTTAAACCCGACGCAAGGAAAGGAGCATTTGTACGCGTAACGTTGGCCGTTTCAAACTATTCTAGAATGTCTACTGGGTGTACAGTTGCAAAGTGCCCACTAAGCCATAATTCTTCCTTTCGTAAGTTGGCGAAGTGCCACATGTCATGCGCACCTGTGCAGCTGCACGCTTTTCAATGGGTGGACAGCTTCAAACCACCCACTCGTTGCGCAATCCACATGTTTTCGACCCCTGGCGCGATTCTACGATTTTGCCAGGCAATATTAGGGTAAGGCGGGGCAAAATGAGACGCTGGGCAAAACGCGACATTTTGACTTGCCGCCCTCTAAAGCTAATACGAAAAGTACATTTTCTTTGCTTCTCTATTTCAGCGATAGGTGCCGGTAGTTTGCGGCATTTTATGTGTAATTGTTTATGATTGCTCACAGCGTTCGCGCGGGAAAAATTGCGAGGCTGATGTCAGTGTGTTCGTGACCCGCCAAAAAAGGGCGAAATTCTGCTCGGCCAAATTTTCGGATCCGTGCATGAAGCTACTGCGGCATCAGTACAACAATGTAATTATTATGTTGTTACTTTATACTACTAGCTACATGCCACCAAAATTTTAGTTCATTTGGTGCCGTGGGCCAAAGGGGAATTTTTTTTTAAGCGGGCATTTGAGAAGGGCGAAACGCGACAAAAAGGCATTGAATTGCCTTAGAGAGTGTCTTATTAAGTGAACCATTTATTAACACTCACTATATATAATATGGTTTGTTAAGGATGGTGCGGACGTACAAGAGAATATCATCTTGAGTTTCCTGGGAGGAAAACGACATGAAAAAAGCAGTGAATGCTTTTCAGGAGTTTCGGAGCAGCAGAGCGCCGGGTTCTGTGTGGATACAATGCGTGCAATGCAAAAAGTGGGCGCATGAAGACTGCGTGGCGGCCCACGGAGTGAATTTGAAGTGCTTCTACTGAAAGAACTGAAAGGATAAAATTTTTTCACGCTGTCTCGTTTTGCTTCAGCCGCGCGTCTCGTTTTGCCTTGCAGGTTGGGGCATCTCTTGTTTCTTTTTAAAATAATATTTTGGACAGTCGCAGCATGACCATATTTATGTAGCACATACCTTGTACCCAAAAGAAAGTTCCTGTGTTAGGGATTTATTGTAACGAGTGAAATAAAAATTTTCACTGTTTTCAAATTTTTCTCGCATTTTGCCCCGCCTAACCCTACGTAAGCTGAGCTAATAAAATGTAATCTGCGGCTTCAAGGAAAACTGCATCAACGTTTAATGTTCGCACTGACTTGTTGGCAGCAATGCTCCAAAATTACTGTGTGTCTGGCAACAGCTCTACCTATTCTACGGAAACTATATGTATGGCGCACTGAATTTATTATATTTTATTCATTTGCAACTTATCTGAAGCTCCAAGAACAAGTAAGAGGGAAGAACTGTGCTTCTATTTCTATGGCCTTTTTATTCCCTGCTGTTATAAGCAATTTCCCTGCTATAAGTACGTCAAACTGTAGTGTGGTACTTATCAGAATGCAGACAAATTACGGAAATAAAATGTTAAAATTTCAACCACCTACACTTCTAAACCGCATGACAAAGGAACGCAACATTGACATATCTAGCATATAACCAAAACAACCGCGATTAGTGTTTGTATAATGATGTGATGTGACGACTACCGTTTTTTCTATGCCTGCATTGTAATCTCCGTTTATTTTTTTAACCACGCTTTAACCACGCTATATACATATTTTTTCGTATATATATATATATATATATATATATAATATATATATATATATATATATGTGAAGCCATTCGATGAGCTTGAGGACTCCTGAAGCTGATCGAACAGCTTTTACCTGCCCTCCTCCTAACATGCTCTTGTTGCGCAATAAAATTTCAATTAAATTCAATTCATATTGTGTTATCTATTCTTCATGTTTTGATGCATCTTTTTTTTGGACTTGTACTCTTTTTTCCCCTGTTCTTCTCGTACACCTTTCCTTTTTTTTATTTTGAATCGAAGGTCCCGATTGGAGTCACTGACTCTGGGACCCTCGTCGCATATTTGTTTGTACCAATCATTGCGACTTGAATTATTAATAACCTGAAACTGAACCTGATTTGCGGTGGGCCGCCTCTCCTGCCACACCGTTATGTAACCTTAATGTCTAAGAAAGGGAAAATGAAAGCCTCAGTGTCGCCTTCATCTTATTTGTACGTTTTGATGCACCTTGTTGATGTATGTGCTATTCTCATTGTCATGCTGTCATGTATTTTTGTTTGTTAAATAAACTTCTCTAAATCGGTAAACAGTACATCGCAATTGCCCTTTGGAACGATGTGCGGGAAATAACTATGTGCTTACTACACTATCATGCGCAGGTCTGCCCAACGACCTGAAGCTCTACTGGCAGCAGTACCATGGCGACTGGGCGAAGCCCTGTGTCGTTTTCGGGCCCTGGTGGCGGAGGCCACTTCGTACGCCTCCGTCTGACCATCGTGGCGTTCACCGCAGAGCGTTACGTGGCCATCTATCACCCTCTCTTCCTGCAGACCACCTCAAGTTTGACGCGCGCCGTACGCATCATCGCCATCATCTGGGTGAGTCACGTGGTTATTGTGTTAAACCTTCGTCACGTGACGTCTGCAAGCTACGTGAGCGAGTGGTTACGGGATTCCATGTCCGACCCATCGATCACCCTAAGGCCATGATGGCCCTTACTGTTCTTTTTTTTTCTTTCGTGAGCGTTTGTCCCAAGGCATATGGGCAATAAAGAAAAAGTCTTTTAGATCACCTGCACTTTTTCAACATTGCTAGACCCTGAAGAAGACGGCAGAAACTGCCGTAATATTGATTTGCCATTATACACGGCAATCCTTTTGAGAACACATATTGCCAGGACGTAGCGTACCTAGTCACCTTAACCTAGACAAGCGAGATGACATTCTAGATCTATGCTAAAGAAAAATTATTGAACCGTTTAAGAATGACTTAAAGCTTCAAGAAAGTACCTGGGAAAGAATCTCAATGGTGTGAAAAAGATTGGTCGTTGTCCAAGGATAAAAGAAGGAAAAAAAACAAAACGGCAGAAGGCAGGCAGGTTAACCAAAAAGTTTCCGGTTGGCTATCCTACATGGAGGATTAGGGAAGGGGAATATAAAGATGAGAGAGAGAGGGGGGAAGGAAAAGAAAAAAAGGGGGAAAAAAGTGGGACCTCCACCACAAGTCATAGGCGTTTGCGCAACCCCGTCACCCTCAAAATGCAGAATAGTGCCTTCACTGCCTTTTGGGCTGACGAGAGATGGGGACGCTGTCGTAGTAGCAACTGCGCGGAAAGTGGCCCATCGTTCAGTCGTAGCAGTGCGTTGGAAAGTTGTTTCTCCGAAGCAAATTGGAATAAAATGGCGTAGAAAGTGGTCGCTGTGTTCTCGGTGCCGCAAACGTCGCATGCCCACCTGTCAGTCATTCCATTAACGTTTATATGCCTTCGTGAAGTCAACTCCCAACCAAAGCTGATAGAGAAGCGACGCTTCGCCTAACGCTTTTATTGAGCTGTAGCTGAACCTTCTTAGCAGCCCAGGCCAAACTATCCGACATGTTGAAGCGTAGAAGCACAGGAACTGTGAATAAAAAGTACGCATCTATTCCATTTCACTAAGCTTTCCACCTTAGAACACTAAACACATTGAATCGGGTGCTATACACTGAGGTAAAACTGTAATGACGCAAAGAAGACGGGGACGAAGCGAAGACACGAAGACAGTCACGGGCGCCAACTTCCAACTGTTTATTATCAGAAACCGCGCCGACTTATATACGCTGCCGAACAAGGTAATCACATAACAGAAATTGAGACATCGCAGAACTAACAATCATCATGTGCCATAAATACAGAGACAAGGCATGCGCCGGAACTGCACTAACGCGATCGAACTATGTAAACATGCCAGCACCTGTGAACACTGCCAACCCTAGTGAGAGGTAAAAAGAATATCGCACATTCTAAACTCTACATGTCTAAATGCTATCTTTCAAAAAGATAGCTTCTTTCTCGCTTAGATCGAGAGATGGGGCACTAACGCACTGGCTACCTGCCTTCTTTATTAGAAACGCTTCAATTGTCTCCCTTTCAGTGCGGCTGTTTGCTCTCCTAAGAAACGTGGTCTGGCTGAAGTGTGGCGCACAACCACAGCGCTTGCAGTGGTCTGCCAAGTGCCCGCCCATGTTGCTGCTAACCGCAAGGTGCTCCCTTGCACGATCGTTGAAACACCGCCTGTTTGGCCGATGTACACCCTACCGCAGCTTAGGGGGATATTATATACCACATTGCTGACACACTCGTGTATCGCGTGGCGTGCTTCGGAGCAAGCAGCTGGCTGCTTATCCGCCATCAAAGGGCAAATCCTGGCCAGTTTGCATGGAGCGGAAAATACAATGCGCACACTATATCTGGCTGCGATCTTCTTTATATTGTGCGAGAGCCGGTGAACGTAAGGAATTACGTGCGTACTCATTTTTTCTTTTGGCTCCTGCACTTTTCTTCCACGTTTCAACTTCTGCAAGAGGCTTTCGCACACACCCGTGATAACGGAGGGAGGAATCGAGCGTCTTTCAGCCTGTTAATCTGATTACTAAATCCCGTAACAAGACGGTGCTCACATGACTTCATCAAAGCTGAATTGAAGGCATGTGATAGCTATGCCTCTCTTGATTAGCTTAGAATGTGCGCTGTCATACGGCAAAAGGCTCTTCTTAGTCCTAGGGTTATACATCCAGCACAGGTGGTCCTTCGTGAAACTAAGTTTAACATCCAGAAATTGAATGGAATTGTCTTGAGGCAATTCCGAAGTGAATTCTAGTCCGCCAGATTCCTTTTAAAAGATGTTAGTTAATTTAGCAACAGCTACGTCAAGGCTAGTGTCGGGTAAACTTAAAAACCAAGATAGTCGTCAACATATTGTAAATCTTAACAACACTGCTGTTGTCGGTTTTGGCATGAATGCGTCTGTCAATGGATGAAAGAAAGATGTCGCACAAAACCGGGGCCACAGATGAGCCGATGCAGGTGCCGTTTTTCTGAACATAATATGAACCGTTAACACACGATTGTGAATGAAATAAAATCGTAAAAACTCTAAAAATTGATCCGGAACCATCCCCGCATAGTTCTGGATAGTCTACTTCACCCGACGCCTCGAGGACTCGCGACTGCATCAAACGCCACTCTGCGGTACGGAATAAAATAGTTCCTGCCATCAAAAAAAAGCAGTTCCTGGCGGTTGCCAACTTCCTTGCGCTAGATCTTGTACTAGTGCTGTCGACTGCGCACCAAGAACGGGTCCTGTACTCCGCTTGCCGAGGCATCGGGTGCAGATAGCTGCTGACTCGTCTTGCCACGTCTTCCCGTCCCCGTCTTCTTTGGTCATTACGTTTTACCTCAAGTTATGAACCACTAGCTCAGCACACAAGCCCTGTTGACCTATACACTGAGTGTGGAGGGACTGCCTGTTTAACGCTTGTATTGACATGCGCCCTTTGCTCATACGATCAGGTGGTGTCGCTGGTCAGTGCCATACCGTTCGCCGTCTACACCCGGGTCAACTTCGTGGACTTTCCGGTGGGCTCGGGTCGCGTCGTGCCCGAGTCAGCCTTCTGTGCCCTACCGATGGACACGACTGCGGTCAGCCTTCCCTTGCTGCAGTGCTCGACGTTCGCCTTCTTCTGCCTTCCCATGACACTGATAGCAGTGCTCTACCTCAAGATAGGAATGCGGCTAAGAAGCCAGCCGGGACCCGGGCAGCAAGGGAGGCATCAACGCAGACCGGTGCACAGAATGCTAGGTGAGGATTCCTCCTAAGTAATCACTTTAGACGTCCGCAGGGCTCACCATTAGAGAGGAAGGGGGAGGGGCAAAGTTTGATCGCGGCATTCCACCCCCCCCCCCCCCACCCCAACGGCTGAATCGGAAAGAAAATAGGCTTCACAATGGACGAAAAACTGAAAATTAAACAATGACGTGCTGCTCACAACGGCCTGCCTTTGTTTCTCGGCTTTCCGGAGGTACACATTCGAAGCAAACCGTTCTTAGAATGCGACATCAGAGCTCCTCGGCCGCCAATATGGTCAAAAACCTTCACGGCCATAACCTTGCACATTAAACAGTGACGGGACAAGTCCGACTGATTAAAGATATGGCGATGACGTGTTCCCCCACCCCCTTTTAAATGATTAGGAGGTGGCTGCCCCCCCTGCCCTTACTGCCCACCTGTGCGAAAGCTTACGGTAATGACTGTCCACACTATGACTTTCATGAGAGCTGACGCTTGAGCGGCCAGAAGGTGTACATGCGTGACGGAAAGGCAACGTAGCGTTACATAATTAATGAAAATCCTCCGTTTCTGCGGAGCTTAATTCTAAGGCAATGCACGTAACATTTCTCCGTAAGGCTCTAATGTGTAGAAACTGACAGTAGCGCAAACACAGAGTATTGCTTCCAGTGGCGTGTGCACAGGACCTTCAGACGTGATAGCTTGATAGCTTATAGCAGGTAGCATCTGTTTCTAGGACGACGTGGAATGCAAGAAAAAACAAAAACATCAGCCCATGTTTCTTCCTATCTTTATGATCTGCGTCGGCCTTGTTTCTGTTGCGCGCTGCCAGAAGCGATCACGACTAGCCAACTGGTCCACCAGAACGTCTTAAGCAACTTCACGCATAAATAACCAAATATGAAGATTTTCATATCGATTTTCATTAGGGCTATTATTAGGGGTATCTATATGTGCTCGGTATTCCCACTTAAAGGGGTTTATTCAGGGCTTAATCACACCAGTTTCCTCACCTTTGTTTTGCACAGTGGCGGTGGTCATCGCGTTCTTCGTCTGCTGGGCCCCGTTCCACCCAGCGCCTTTTGGTGGTGTACGTCGCCCCAGTCAAGGACCTCGGCCTACGCCACCCTCAACGAGGTGCTCTACTACACAGCCGGTAGGTACCCTAGTAGGCCCGCGTGACCCAGGGTATGCAGCATCGTTGATGTTTTCACTGCCTAAAAGATAAAGGAAACCGTGAACGTGCGCTGAGACATAGTACCAAAAGTACTTAACGCCAATATTGACGAGAATAACTGAAGGAAACTGAAAACAATTGGTATTGATGAAGGGCTTGTTTTATTGTTATACGCAACCTAATGAAACGAACAAGTGAAGACATGGAAAGTGTACCGGACTATCTATGGAGTCTTTAACTGTAGTACAGTAATTACAATATAAATGTAAAGAATAGTGGACGAAAAGACAACTTGCTGCCGGTAGGAACCGAACATAAAGTCTTCTAATAACGCGTCCGATGCTCTACCAATCGAGCTGCGGCGTCGGTCACTTTCCCGTCTACTTGATTGGGTATTTCTGTGCGTGTCAACCTGGTAGTGTTTGCTAGCGCCTCTCGTACCAATGACGGCGAGCGTAGAACACTCTTTTCGGCCAGCTGACGCCACGCAGTACGGGAAACTCGGTATATAACTCAGTAGTACGGGAAACTAATATTTTAAAAAAGTAAATTGGTTGCATAGTTCCGTAGAAGGTACTCTTCTCAATTTTGCAAATCTCGCTTTCCTGGGCAAATTCTGGGTCGTGCAGCAACACTGAAAAATAGACTGAACTGCACTGGCAGAGTCTGACAGCTTACAGCAAATCCGCGTTCTGTACGCCAACATAGATAAAGCATAAAAGCAATGTCGTTGCGTGATCTCCTGAGTATCCTTATCTTCATTTGCAGGGTGCCTCTACTACTTCAGTGCCACCATCAACCCTATACTCTACTCACTCATGTCCGTCAAATACCGAGAGGCGTTCCGAGACGCCCTCTGCACACTGTCCAAGACCAAACAGCGCCTATCGGCTGGAGAGTTCGACGCCGGCGCCACTGTCGTCATAGTCGGTGCCGGCCACTCCATTCTGGACAACACGCGACTGAGCACGCTCAAGCCGTACTCCATCGTCCAGCGTGTGGACACCGAGGAGGCAAACGTGGACGCCGCCGCGGACATAGCGATGCGAGCCCTCATCATCCAGACGGTGCTCCGCGTCAGGCCTAACCAGGAGCTGCCATTGACACCAACGAAGAGTGAAGCTGATGACAAAGACAAGAGCCCCATCAAGGAGATCTCCAGTGACAAGAGTCCCCTGCCTTCGGAGACGGTGGTGTGACTTTCTCCTTGGTGATTTGTAAACGAGGAGGCCATGGCATCGTCGAGAATATTCATGTCCTTGAGCTCAAGGACGGATGTACGCTTTACCGCCGTCCATGAGGACCGAAATGTGTTCACAGTTGTGGAACCTAGCTCCGCACTTACTCACGCTGGAGCGCAGCTAGTGTTCAGCCCGGCGATTTCTACCCCTGCTGTGTGAGTTCCAAGTCTGTGAGTGCGATCTCAAAGCAAGCTCATGCTGTCGCTACGATCTTGAACATTGATCTTGAACCTAGTCACGAAACGGCATCTCGCGGGACTTCGGGTTTTCAAGAGGTGCTAACTTCATGCGAAGCCTACGTACACCCAGACTCAGAACAGCTACTCGAGGTCCGCAGCGCTTTGTGCCAGCTACGATAAGCAGGGCTGCGACCACAAATCAGATGGACGTCCTTCCTGTCCAGCGTAAACGGCTATCCATGCCATATCTGTCTCTGTGTGGAAGAACTTGCGAGCCTCAGTAACTTTTGGAGAAGTCGTCGATTGCTCAAAATAGGACGGAAACTTTAGCAGATATGCTCTTCCGCTGTGGAGGGGACGCTAGATCACTGAGCAGTCACCTCGAAGTGTGTTCACTTTCGGCCAGGTAGCGGCGCAGCAGTCTTCAAGAAAGTGTGCCTCCTAAAGTGCTTTTTCGAGCACATTTGGGTGCGCGAAGTTGCCACGTCCCTTCTATAGCTGGGCCAGCCTTTCGAGTGTCAGGAAGACCAATAGCGATGCGGCTTCTACCTGAAACGTCAAATACCTGGTGGTGCTTGGCAGCAGGCTTATCTTCTGTATGCCACGTTTATGAATCGTGAGGCTGCTAATATTGCGGCTATATACTCGTGTACTGGAGTGAAATACAGCTACCGACCAAAAATCCCAAAAGGTCAAAACATGGGACTACTCATTTCTTTCTTTTGACAGTATTGATGCTGAACTTTGACGCGAGGGAACTCGCACCGACGAGAGCTGCTCCCTTTGTGTCCGTGCTTAGTTACTCAACGTGTGGCTCAAAGACAAGGAGGACTATTATGCACTGTGCTTGTGGGCATCCTAAAGTTCGCAGACCTCGTTCACCACCAAGCCACTAAGTAAAAGGACACTCGAGAGCTGTGGCTTGCCTTCAACCTTTCATCTCTGAGTGACGAGCATAGTGCTTCGGAAGTGAATTCGAAACGAACGTCAAAGTGCCAAAATAAAAAACCCTCACTGTGCGCGGTTGTGCAAATGTGACCAAGTTTGACCTCGACGAAAGGTCTTGTTAAGGACATCTGCTGGACCATAGTCTGTTAACTCTTCAGCTCTTCAACATGACAGTGATACGACGGAACGTCCCCACCTCACCTCTATAAAGCTCGAAGCCAAGGAGGATTAAGTGGTTCTCCCTGCATGCGCGCAAACCACTGGCCTCAAGTCACCGGAGAGCCTCAAGTGACTGTCGGAACTTGCGAAAACGAAACATTTGTGGACCCTTTAGCGAGATGTTTTTGTTTGCACGGTGCTGTTAGTGCAACCGAACATGTGATGGACGACCGAACAGTTGGTGCGACACGTGTCGTTTGGTATCGCTTATGCATGTGCATTGAGAATGTGTTGGTAGACCTTTTAACGAAAGGGTCGAAACAACGTCGCCTATGAGCGCTGCAGAGCATTGTCATGTAGCATCAGGCCCTCAGTGACTGGGCCTAAGTGACGGTGGTGGTTTTACCGACCCAGAAACCCTGCCTTTTCTAGACAATGGAAGCATGGGCACCATCACAAGAGCATTTACTTAGTGTCTACTCTAACGTGTAAGCACTGATAATAGTGTAACTTGAGAAGTACGGTCGTTGGTGGTGAAGACATCCACGGTGATGTGCGCATGCTTGGCGGAATATGTTCAACATTCTTTGGGCGTGAACATTTAAGCAAGATGCGCCTCGAGTGTTACTACTAGTCTCACGTGACCCAATAGCTAACTGTATAAAGAAACGTCGAGCTTATTTTTGTGTTCAGACTTGAAACCCCCGTACCACAGAACAAGTGGTGCTCTATACGTGGACTGTGGTTGACGTCACCTACGCGTCAATGTAAATACGAGACCTGAACAAAAGTCTATATTCCTGGTAACAAGTCAACAGCCGATAAAAAACACTATTAAACGTGCGCACTGCCAACTGTGATACACAGCGTGAGGTAGATTTCAAACTTCGGCGCGAAAAAAAAATCTGTGGCGATTGCGTCCCCACTGCTCATGAACACATTCCCTATAGACAGATCATATCTGCGAAGTATCACTACAACCTACCGTATTGTACATTATTAGTCTCTAGCAAACGGCTGATCCAGTCCTTTGACCTCCGCGAAACATTGTCTGGACATAATGACGCGCCTGGGTACCTTGCGCCTTTTTCTGCTTTGTCATCACAATCGAGACAACAAGTCCTGCTTCTTCCCGTTGCGCGTTCTTAATATGGCTGCGTCACTCGGTTAGGTTTCTATTATAATTCTCAGTTTCAGCGTGCATATTGCAAAATAGGCCATTATTCGGTTTCAACGAACACTGCAGATCAAAACGACTAATTCTTTTTTGCCGCTTGAAAGGTCATATGCTGTCATGCGGTGCTTTTTTGCCAAGTTTGCCTTATTCAAAGATGGTACGAAAGGAGCATCTGTCAGAGCCTTCTGTTTGTTTCAAGCTTTAATTAAGCTCGCTGCACTTGTGCAACGGCTTAGGCCTGAGGGCTTGCACGATTTCTTTTGAAGTAATTCATTCTGACGCAGTGCTGCTATCTTAGGTTATTATTCTTCAAGCCAAAAAAACAAGTTTTCTCAAATGTTTTTCACTCGTTGTAATGTTAACAGCATCAGCACTCGTCTACCGAAATCCGCTTCTTCACAGCGGTGGACTGTTTCCCACTTTTAAGGTATTTCATAACAGCCGGCGCTTCATGTACAAATATAATTTCATCTACGCATTAATTTTTTTCCAGTAGCACAAGTGGTTTGTAGTCGCTTCGGTGACTTGTGACTTCTCAGCTAGTGCGATCAGATGCTCGTTTGTTGCCCGGGAAACTATAGCCTTCTCTGTTTGAGACAGCAGCCTTGTATTCTGCATGTAGAGGTGCTTCATTTGTGCCTGAATCTTTCGTTTCGGTGTAATGGGAGATGCCAGAAAGAAGGTGCGCGTAACCCAGGCCAGGCTGCCCCTTTCTAACTGTGGAAGCCTGTCTATTTCTCTCTCTCTCTCTTTCTCTCTCACACACACGCTTACGGAACGTCGAGAGTATGTTGGAAGCCCGTCTAATCGGGATGAAACGTACTAAAAGAAAGGACCTGGACACCCACCAAAAGGATTTTCGAAAATGATTAGAACGTTTCGTCTCCCATGGTACCGACGAAAAGTTAGTATATCTTATTTTAAAATTAAAATTACACCATCTCCCGCTAAAGGGGACCATGAGGCGATGCGAAGCCGGAGCACTTGCACGATCGCGTTCCGTTGGCGTTCGTTGGGCATGCTACCGACCTCGCGTCGTGGAACGCGAAGAGGAACACTACGCGCGTCGTGCCTTCTCTCTAGCCTGGCCGTTAATTCTCACAGGGCGAGCGGGGAACGCGGTCGACCAGCGCGCGAGAGGGGGGCAGCGTAGAAGAGGAGAGAGAGTGGGAGGCGACGCGCATGCGCTGGCGCTCATCGCGGCGCTACGCAGGAGAGAATTTCGGCATGTTGAGCCCGCATTTCAGAGGCGTCAACCGAAGCAAGTGCTGGACTGAACGCGCGCAGCGCTCTACCACTTGAAGGAGAGGAGACTGAAGGAGAGAGTAGCGCATGCGCCGCGAGAGCAGAAGCGAGAACGCAGGAGAAGCGCAAGCAGGTGCTGGGAGAGAAGTGGAGAGAGTAACGCGCGCCTGTTGAAGAGAGAGAAGGAGGAAGTTGCGCATGCGTAGTGTGAGCGCGGACGCCCACGCCGCGGGACATACCCCTGAGCAAGAGATGCTTCGCATCTAAAAAGATCCCCGCCCATGCACTTCGTACAGATGGCTAACCAGCGAAGCTGAAACGTGCAGCCCCTGTGTTTTTCACGACACTTCACTAAAGTCTTTATGAATCATTGGTTCCATCTTTGTGAGCCTCCTGCTCCTTGGGAGTACGAATAACGCGTGGCGGACCCATTTGACACTCGTAGAGAAACTGCTGC
This sequence comes from Rhipicephalus sanguineus, assembly GCF_013339695.2. Taxonomy (NCBI): domain Eukaryota; kingdom Metazoa; phylum Arthropoda; class Arachnida; order Ixodida; family Ixodidae; genus Rhipicephalus; species Rhipicephalus sanguineus. Next base: position 121,284,939 of record NC_051183.1, on the reverse strand, counting down.
GCGCACGCTCGTCTGCGACGGGGGACAACAAAATTAGCACTGGCGCAGCCAATCGCGCGGCTCTATTTTTTTTTTTATTATTGTTGCACTCGCAAAGTCTTCGCACCTGCGCTCGCTCCCTCGGATGCGTAGTTCCCACTAAACCGCCTCGGTTTATGAGAGAGTGTAGCTACGTCATCTACCTACTCTGCAAAGGTGGGTTGCTCCAGAGGAGTTTCTGCGCACTCACGGACCGCCAGATTTTCCCACCTCCCAGCTACATACAGTTTTGCTGTGAAACCATTTTGGCAGGCGCCCAGATCCCTTCATTTAGTAAACACATAACACACACTCATCGTCGAAACAAATTCGGCGCCAGAGCCCTAGACTACAAATGTTTGTGTTTCTTTTTTCATCAGCCGTGTGAACTAGATGTCGCTGAAATCTCTCTTGTTTAATCTAGGGTCGTGTGTAGAATAGAGAACTGAACAAGTGGATGACAACCGAGAATGTATTAACGCACGCCAGATCACTTCGTCCTTTTGCCTCCTCGTACGTTCCTCTACCGAAAACCTCGTGTCGCGTTTCCAAACCTTCCGTTGGGATTCCTGTCAGTTCAAGATTGACTATGCGTTTGTACAACTCGGGCCACTCAAAGACAGCGAGGAGTCATCTTCTTAATTGACAGACCCGCATCAATTATCCTTTATTCCTGGATAATTCAATTGTGTAAATTTAGACCTCACAATAGCTCGTTCCAAAGGCTGCAGTACTTCTCCGGTCCTGTTTATTATTATGAGATCGTGAAGTATTCAAAAATTGCTGATTACGGCTCACATGACTGCGTTTCCGTAAAAGTCATTTTAAATGTTGAACTCTGCTGCCCCTGTTTCAGGGGCAGCAGAAATCAGGACACATGTTAACTCCTCATGTCTTTTCGCCAATCACAGAATAACATATTTAGTTTTTCTGTGAGCACAAAGGATAGCTAGTTCAATTCTCCACAATCCGAAACTTTAACTTCCTTGCAACGGGTATGCTTCTTTCCTGGTTAACCTTTCGCCCTTTATGTCGTACCTGACTGCACTCCCAGTTTCGAGTTGGCAAAACTACTTTCTCACTTGCCATTTTTTCAACAACCTGTGCTATTCGTAATCATTATGGGATAACTTGGCGATTACCGCTTGAGTGACCAATCGCGATCGACGAAAAGTCCTATAACGGCTCAGCTGTTTGTACATAAACATGTCGTGTACAGTGCGCGAGCGTGTGGCATCTATTCAGTGCATTTACGCTTCCGCGTCGTAACGCCAGTTGCCTTACGATATCATCCTTGCTATAGCGAACGACCTACACTGCGTGTCACGCTTAGAGGTTGTATAACGTCATTTTAAAACTCACGACACTTGACAATTACTAAGTCTGCAGATTTTTCTTTTAAACTTGTCTGGTAAAAAGTTAGACGACCACGTTTATTATGAAAGAGATGTAACGTGGTAGATAATTTACCTTGTGTAGATATCGATAACTATCTTCAAGCGTGACACCAGTGATACCCCCCTCCCCGCTGTAACGGTTAAAGCTGCGGTGTTTGTTGTTCACCTTATGCCTATAAATTGTTCTGCATTGTTGAGGTCGCTTATTATTGAATGTTTTGTGAAGTGTATGAGAGCTTTATGGTTGTCCCGCCTAAAAAAACCACTGAAACTTGAGTCATCGCACTGTGTTCTTATTTCGCTCTTTTTGAAGTATTACGACGTAATCACAAACGTAATACTGTCTTTCGGACTATACGTGGTGTAAAGTACCTGTACTCGTTGAAGCATACAAGCTTTGGCGATGAACTAAGTCTGGTTTGTGCCGTGCGGTTTTTCTCTGAGTCATCAAAAATGCGATTGTTCGGCCCATAAATCACAGGGCCACCAGAACAATTACTGCATTTTGACATTACAATGGCCACAGTGAATTAGCAACGTTCCACCGAGTACTCCTGAAGAAGCGTAGTCTTATGTACTGAACTTGTTTATTACCTGAAGACATCCATGGTTTTATAGGATATCTTGAAGTCAATGTACACTATCTTTCGTCTGTGTTGCTCAGGTCATGAAAGCGTTGAATGCTCACTGGAAGCCACTCGCTAAAGTGCATGTCTTTCTTCGTCCCCGTTTCACCCTTTAACCACTGATTATTCCGTACGGCTATGAAAGTCTAAAATTTAAGAGTCGCATTTAGACTGAAGGCACGAAATTTGGATTTAGACTTGCCCCGTTTCAGACAAATGTACCTGACAGCACTCTACGTTCGATGTCAATGAGGTGTGCTCAAATTTCATAGGCTCTTTTTCTTCAAGAACGAGACCTTCGTTAGAAGCCTGTGAACTATATCAGAAGAATAGAGCACATGGGTGCTTTTGCGCAAGACCACCTGCCATTCAGAAGTATAGAGGTCAGTACACCTGCCTGGCATGTGAAGTATTCATTACTCCTCCTCCAACTAGTTCACTGCGGTACTCGAAATGTAGCTGTGTAAATCGGTTCCTATGCTGCAGATAGTTGAGAGTCTAAATCTGGTCAAAGCAATTCTGATAACGAACATTGTTACAGGCTCAATTTGTTGTGTCCTCAGAATAACAATTAGATTTAAGTGCTCATTCGGCAGATATCCTCAAGTAAATGTCATGCATGTGAAGGCGGCGCAAACATTGATTAAGAGGTGTCTAAATGTTGTGCAAAGGCAAACCTTCCCTGTGAATGATCTGTCACTATAAAGATGACTCTTGCCATTGCCACTTTGTTGTCGTTTTGTCGATGGGCCAAGGTGCTTGTAATTATGTAAAAAAAACATGTAATAAAGGTTGTTCACGTCTACCTTTGGTGTCTTATTCATTTGTCAGCTACCCTTCGTGATAACGAAGATGACGTTGCAGTGAATGCTATCGTCAATATTGTTCAGACGACCGTAATGATCCCCTCTTTGGGCATGATTTCGCCCATTAAATAGTCAGATACCTGTCACCTATGCATCCTGTCATCGCTACTTCTTTAGCACCATTGATAAGCGGCCATACTAGATACAAAGTGTGCAATCACGGTACTGTACCAGCACAAACCTACTGGGCACAAGCTTGACAAATTAACAAAGAAACAGGGGCTGCTTTGAAAGCTATTAACTGGCACAATATCGGTAAAGCTAACTCAGCTTTTCTGCCACAATAAACGTTTCTCTCTCTGGGCCAGATTTGCCACTACTGGTATAAATGGATGGCTTGAATAAGAAATAATATAAACTGAGGCAGCATGATAAATCAAGATGTTTGGCCGTAAGAAGGTTAAATTTCCACAGACGAGATGTCGCTAGAGCACATCAAATGATTGTCGATCATTTTACAAGAACCCTCGCCAATCAGCAACACTGCATGTCTCCGTCCAGCAGGGGACCTAAGATAGGAAGGTAACGATACACTATGCACGCGGACAGTTCACTGAAATTTGTTCAGAAATGAACGCTGTCCTTTTTACATCCGTAGTTACACGAAATCACATTAATATAGACAATAAAGCCCCAAATGCATCGAAAACGTTACGAGGAAAGCCGTTGCAAAGGGCTTCGGATCACTTGACCACCTTTACTTCTTCAACGTTTAATGTACGTTGAAGAAGTTCAGGTGGTTAAGCAAACTGGCTCTGTGTGTGCTGTGTCATGTGCTATCTTTCTAACTATCTAAATAACTTTATTTGGTCCCCTCTCTCTCTCTCTCCTCCCATCTCTAAATCCCCCCCACCCTGATCCTCTGTGTAGGGTAGCAAACCAATTTTTCTAAACTGGTTAACCTCCCTGCCTTTTCTTCTCTAATATTTCTTCTCTCCTAAGCAAACTGAAGCCCTTTCGTACAAAACTGTACAAAACATGGTATATCAGAGTTTTCTTGTTATCAACCCCATCTGAATGCGGTCATCATGGATGGGTATCGAACCTTCAACCTAGTGCTCCGCAGAGCACTGGTGAAAGCCAGTGATCCACCGCAGTGGTTTAGGCTGTTTGCCGCAGAACCAATGCGATTTTCACGAAGGGCCCCCTTGAGTCCGGCCTTCCGAGAGCTGAAAAATTTCTCTTGGAAAACAAGGAACGGCAAAATGTCACCATTAAAGTGTGCGTCCTTCGCTGCGCACAAGAAAACATATCGAGCGGATTTCGTCGCCGAGCGTTTTAAAAGCCTCGGAGACAGCGAAGGGGTCGTTAACTGCCGGGGCCCGGCTCTCGGCTTCTGCTCTCATGTGCGAGGTTGCAGAAAGCTCTCGTAGCGGCACAAGGCGTATCACAGCACAGCGTGCAGTCTGGAATGGAAACGTGGAAGAATAACAAATTCTTTCTGTCCACGCCTGGAGCCATACATCGCGAGCTGCCAAGATTTGAAAAGGAACAAAGAAAAAAATAGATACGAACACAAGCAACCAAGCGAACAAAGAAAGCCAAAGGAAATCGTAAGAACAAGCTCTAAGGGATTCGTCCTTGGCAAGTTTTGAGATCTTTCTGAGCGATGTGCTTAGGATGACGCGCTCAGAAGCGCGAGGCTGATGCGCTAAACGCATTCCTAAAGCTTGCTTCACTTATTTTTCGACGCCGAGTCAACGACGTGTACGTTTGAATGTTGACGTGCGTTTCCTGAGACATGCACCACGGATAAAAAAACCACGCAACCCTCTTCACCGTACTGCAGGGAAAACACCTCGCGCTCGTGATGGTGTATGCTGCGTAAGAAGCCTTCTTGACGATGTGCTTCGGGCGATGCACTTTGGACGATGTCTTTCGGATGGTGTGTTTCGGACGACGTGGTGAGGTGAACGTGGCTTAGGTGTTGAACGCATTTTAAAAGCTAGCTTTTTTTTATTTTGTCCCTCAGTCAACTACTCGTATGTTTCAATGCTGTTGTGCCTTCCTGAGGTAACCCCAAAAAACTGAAGCGCCCAGTACGTCAACCATACTTCACAAAGAAATGACTACCTAAGCACTCCGTATAGATGGTTAACGAACGAAGCTTAAACGGGCTCCGGTCTTTATCACCGGGTTAATCCCGACGGTTCCCAAAATGTTTATGAATGATTGGTTACGTCTGTCCAACGTCTTGACTGGTGTTTGCCGACGGCGTGTTCTCTTATTTTTAGTGGACCGGTGGCGAGTAGCGGAGTTGGCACACTTCTGTGGCACTCATGTTTTTGCTTGCGGACGACTGGTTTTTTAGTGAACTAGCGGAGAGCTGTGGGGCTTGCCCGATTTCTGTGGCACATAGGCGCGAAGAGTTTTTGCGTACAAATAACGGACGAATTTTGGTTTCGCCAAGTCGCACACAGCTTCGCTGCAAACCAAATTTTTGCTTGTGATCTTACATGTGTGTCTATGGCGTGATCGTCTTGCTGTGCGGTACATGCACGGGTGTAGTATAGCAGAACAAACTCTCCTAAAGAGCGTATGTGGCTAGTGCCTCGTTTTCCACACTCGAACTGATTAGCGTAGCTCCCTTGGGAGTTACGCAAGTATAGATCACTAATGAGGCTTTGTGTCTATCAGTTCTTTGTACGGTGCAGCAGGGCCTATATAGGTCGGGGACGGGGCCAAACCACTGAGTTGTGGTCTTCGGCCTACTGCCACTCCAGAGCGCTTGATATATCCTTGCACAGAGCGTCACTTGTTGAGGAAGGAACGTCGCAGGGTGAATCCGATAAGTGGAGTACACTAATTCGCGTTTTCAACGCAATATCTGCTAGCGAGTACGATGCACTTGCCGTGGCCTCGTGAAGCATGCCTGCCTTAACTTAAACAGGACGTCAAACCCACGACGCACTTTGCTGTTGCTGCAGCAAACTGACCTTGAGATGGCGAAACAAGGGTGTCACGTTTCGTACTAATGATGTCTCACATAGCCATTGCAACAAGGATCTCCTGTCTCCCCAACAACAAGAACGCGCTTTTACAGTACTTTTATCCCGCATACAATCGCCGTCTTCTTGCTATACTCACACTATCCTGCTTGTTCCGTTCAGTGCTACAATGTACCCATTTCTCTATTGCTCTGGGAACAGTGTTTACGAATATGAGGCGCTTAACACGGGCTGTTTTGACAATTTATACATCGAAACATTTTACGCAATGTATTAAATTCTGGCGAGCGCGCGCAAATGGTCTCATCTCTCTAGCGAAGCTCCCCCCCCCCCCCCCCACTCCTCAAGAGACTAGAAACGTGCTTTCAAAACCCTGTACAGCCGTCTTTGTCCTTACGAGGCTTTATGGCGCCATATGAAGCTACCTCGGTCCTTTATTGCCGCTTTGGGACACTGCCACTACAGGGCAGTTCATATGCGAAAGCAGAGATAAGCGCTCTAAAGAAACAAACACCTACACAATGTAAATGTCCGGCATAATGGAAGGAGTTACTCTCTGGTATGGCGTAGCAGTGTTTCGCTAAATCGCCTCCCCCTTCCATCCCAGAGGGCCGCTGCGTATGCATGCTTATTTCGCGGTTACAAAACTGCCTGATTTGCAAGCGGCGATTTCTGCGCGGCAGTCGTAATATGGTGGCGATAACATACGCTTGGCCGCGCACTGCATTGCTGATGGCGAAGCGCGAGAAATCACTGGTGCGCTAAAATTGAGACACGCTTCAGTTATGCAACACTGGTCCGGAGTGTTCCACATTCACCCTCCAACCCATACCAGCTTGCGTCATGATAATTTCGTGCTTATGGCGCGTAAAAGCAGAAAATGTATTTCTCTTAGTCCTACTTCTGCGTTCGCTTCAATTCTGCGTTGAAGCGACTCGCGAGGAAAATAGAAGAAGCAATACGGCCATTTGTGGAACTAAAAATAGGTTTGTCATAAATCTGAAGAATGTAGTAAAAGCAGAACATGCAGAATAAACGAAAGGGCGAACAAATTAAAAATGTCGGAAGTGAGCAAATATGGATGAATGAATGAATGAATGAATGAATGAATGAATGAATGAATGAATGAATGAATGAATGAATGAATGAATGATGATGAACTAAGAGAGGACGCATTGGAAAAAGCAGAAATTGAAGAAAAAATGAAGCAAGCGATGCGTTAAAAAGGAATCAAGAATGAAATGAAAGAAGGATAATAGAACGAAAAGAAGCAGAAAGAACTGGAAAGGGGTGAACTGTGAATTAAAAAACGAAGCACAAAAAAAAGCAGTGCACGGAAAAAAATTAAAAAGGAACGTAAAGGGTTAGTGACGACGTGCGAATGTTTAGAATGAACGAAATAAAAAAATGCAGTGAGGATTCATGGAAGACTAAACTAGGTCAAAATAAGGAAGTGTCAAAGGTCGTATAATTAGACGCGAAATGAATAATTTAGGCATTGCAAATTGTTGAACTAAATAAAGTGTGAAGGAAAAGTACATATCTGAAAGGAGTGGACTAAAGCGAAAAAAATAGTGAGGGAAAAAGCACTGAATAAATCAAGACCACTGAAAGGTTCCGTATCCATTACCATAATTGCACGTTTCCTTACTGAATCCATACAGCGTCCATATTTTCCGTATATTTACCATATATTTCCGTAGAAATCTTACGGAAACGCATGGAAGTATTGGAATGGCATATGGAACGTTTCAGTAAAAAAAGCAAGCAAAAGAGCAAACAGCTGACCAATGCAAAAAGGAAGCGGTAGGCACACAGGGTTGGGATGCAAAAGAGGAAATGACCAAACGAAACATAAAGCGAAGCATACGTGATGTGGAGGTCGACATGGAGCTGCGGTGGAAAGAGAATCAACCGGTGATGGTTCGGTGGTGCTTATGATGACGATAAGAATGCAGAGCGCTGAAAATAAAAGTTACCAAAGAACGTGCAAGGAACGAAGAAAGTTAGCGTCTAAAAAAGTTATATAAGAAGCGATTATTTTGGAAGCAATAGCAGCAGATTGCGAATCGTAACGATCGATCCGTTCGTTGCGTTCATTCATCGTGTGCCTTGCGCGCTTGATACTTTGTTTAAAGCAACGTCTGCCGTGCGTCACAAGTTCGCACTCTACCATTAAACAAGATAAAGTAAAAAAACACAAGTCAATAGGAGAGAGTCATAGAAGCAGCAAAAGAAAGAGAGAGAGAGATAGTGGTACGAAGAAAAGCTAGTTTACTTTTTGCATCGGAGACGCGCAAGCTTGGCAATACACAAAGAACGAGGATTGCATCTGAATTGTGTTCTCTGATGTCACTGTCGATTTCGCGTCGCATACTTCCGATAAACAGCGATGCATTAGCGGGACTAGTAAACAAATGTACGAACTCACTTCGGATGAACAAAATGCGCGAGGGGAGGAGGGGGAAGGACGCAGGACGCGATATCTGCATCATGTCGTCGTTCGTACGTGTCTGGCTCTTTCATCTGATTAGATAAACGAATAAAAAGCAAAATGCTCTTGAAAGACTGCCCTGCTTGCAAGGATGCGAACGTTGTACGCAGATACAGCTGGCAATTACAACAACGAGTTTTCGGTTGGTTGGTCGGTTTTTTGCTTGTTTGTTTATTTGCTTGGTTGGTTAGTTCTTTGTTTGTTTTTTGTTTCCACTTGTTCTTTTGGTCGTTATCCGCAACGATTGTAAAAGCGAGTGGGCGGCGAGCCGTTATTAGGAAATGCATTCCAGAAACAAGTTTCGTTATCGTCGTGTTTACGTACGCTGCACCTCTCTACGTCGCTGTTGATTCGAATAATTATTCGAAGCGAAGAAGGACGCATTGCGAGGTCCCTATCGCTCGGGAGAAGCGTCTGGCGTCGTTCCGCAATGCGTCTAGGAAGCAATACAGTCGTCTCGCCACATAGTCTCCCTATATCTCGTTACAATACAGCCATCTCGATACTTTTCTGTCATTCACATAGACAGTTCTTGCGCAAGCGATTGTTTTCTAAGGAGGCGCGCTCTATCGCTAATAGATCGACGATATAGGGAGGTCTAACATAGGAGACAAGAGACGCCTGCGCGTGGCAATTTTCGTAGGAATATCCTGGCGAAAAACAGCCCTTTGCGTCGGGAGATGAGGAGTCTCGATGCGCAGTAGGAGATAAACGGAGAGTCATGAGTAACATTTGCTCCATGTGAAATTCAGTTTACTCAGACTAGATTATTGACTTGTTCTTCTTGGAAAGAAGCAGAGATGTAAAGGAGGTCCAGTGCACAAATTGGAATCTGTATGAAACGGAAGCTTCTGTGGAACGGTCATTCAGATGCTGCTATACTAAATACAAAGGCTCATGAACCACCCTCGAGCTTGGTGACGAAACATATCTTGTGGAGAGCAGACACTGCTGTGAACAGCTCAGCCAAATCTTGCAGTCGTGCGTGGCAAGGAAAGTTTAGAAGCGGAGCGCGAAGTTGCCATTTTGATCAGGCGCCCTCTTTTCATACAGTGGCCTGTGCTCACTCTCTCCGGAGCTGCCCGCGCCTGCTGCTTGACGTCAAACAACAGACAGCATGCGATTGGCCGATAGCCGACATGAATCAAGAGCGGCGCTTGGTTCAGATGCGCTTCCTGCTACGGGATGCCGCCACGTGCCGGCGCTGGGCTTCATAGTCTGTTGACATTACACAGTAACCCCACTAGAGCGCACAGGAATAACAATGGCCCTCCCATTGTTATTCCCATTGTACTCCCATTGGTAGCCATCGCGTTTCAGCACACGCTCTCGAGATCATGACGCGCACTCACGTAACTTCTTTCGCCCGTGTCATTTCTCCCTATGTAGCTTCCAGCGCGCTCGTCGGGACGAGACAAGACAGAAAGCTCTTACAGCGCGCGACAACTCCCTGTAACTTCACTGATTCGAGACATGCCTAATCGGTTCGTGGGGCACTAAACTCCGATGAGTTCATTCGATGGTTCCTCGGAAAAGTGGCTGAGGCCGACTTGAAGCATGCGCAAATACTAATTGGCTGCGTAATAATTAAAGTTGGTAACACGTATGTGCTCATGGAACGTGGTCAGGCCTCATCTGTGCACAACGATCACACGTATAGGGTTGCATCGTGGACCATGCGAATCGTCTAAAAGGAACCGTCTAACCCACAAACGTTAAATATACGTCCTAATGACTCTGAGGCAATTAGCCGTAATTACGGGTGTACCGTTCACGAATGGTAGCGGCATACACTTACACCCGGAAACCCGAAGCCAGCAATTCGAGTCGATACCGTCGCCAACACGGAAGCGGACGTTGATGAAGATCGATCGTCCCTAATGAGGCCATATCAAGTTATCTATGAAATTAATGATTATTGCGGGCATTTGGGACATTATAAGCTGCGCTTTATTTTAAACACTAAGGTATTTCCGCATCTAGTTCAACGTCGACGAAAATATTTTGCGTGTTAAAACTGAGAAATAAATCTATAGCGACTGAAAGTAGGTCACACAAACGATCATGAAAATAGCATAATCACAAGACTGTCGAAACTTGAACATTAATCAATTTCGAAAAAGTGTGTAGGTAGTGTCAAGCCTCTCACATTTACACGCATACTACGAGCATTTGCCAAGGTTGGATAACTCTTTGCAAATTTTGGCTAGAGTTGGTAGTCTATCTTATCATAATTAGTAATATTATACGTTGACTACCAGGGCTCTGCCTCATTCGATCGTACGCTTCGCACCTTACAACAGTTAACTAAGAGCATGCCTTCTAAAGGGTTATGCTCTGTGTATCCCTTTAGTTCATAAAATGTTAAAATGAGTTTGTCCTACCGTTGTTACACACATTTTTGTCGGCGAGACCTCCGCAAGACGCGCAAATAAATATGGCAAAAAATGTAATATGTGAAGGAAGAAGCGACGCGTTCCGTACAATCAATATCTGATCTATATGCGCAATCGACCATGCACTAAGCCGGAATTATTTAGACATCTGGGAGCTAGAGTGCCTCAGTATCGCAGCCATCATTTTCTAGTGTGCGTATGTGATCGTGTGGCCTCAAAATTTTGTATAAGCGGAATGCCAGCGCCCGTCCAACTTCCACACTTGGCGACACATCCTTGAACTCGCTCCTTACCACTATCAGCGTACGGCGCGTCTTTTTTACGGGACATCGTGACGACGGCGCAAGATAACTTCTAATATCCACGTAAGCATATCGATAAACATAAATGGTCGTTATTTGAGGTGAGTGAGTGAGTGAGTGAGTGAATAAACATTATTTAAAACTGGTCCGGCAGGTTTCCTGGGGAGGAGGGGGTGAAAGAGGGGAATAACCCCTGTCCCGTCCTACCCTCCGTCGATGATGATGGCGGTGGAGGTGCCTCAGGTGAAGTCCTTGGAGCCTGGCGGCATCATCGCCTTGCCTGACGGCGCAAAGCTCGTCGGCCAGCTCGTCGCTCGTGAGGGCCACCTCCCAGCGGCATCGACGCCGACGGAGGTGATCCACAGCAGCGACCGCGGCCGCTTGTGTTTTTTTTTTCCAGCTCTGCTGAATGGGGTTAGACAGCGTACCGTGACCAAGTTATGTCTCGACCGCAATATGAACCAAACCCTACGCAGGTTCACAGAAACTAGTATTGTAGCAAACTACTGTAAGGCTGCCAGGGGCTTTTCAACGCTTTTGATGGTGCCTAGAGGGATCGGACATCGAGTAGCCATCACATAGCTCGGGACCGGAAATGTCGTGCGAGTCCTCCATTAGGAAAGAAAAACTTGTCTTCAAGGCCGCTATAACACGATGCATCGTAGTTGAACGGAAGCGAAGTTTTCACGGCGATCCGTAATTTGGCTTCTCTATATACGCAACAGACCCACTCAGCCGTCCGCCGCTCACGCTATTCGAAGTTCTTAACACTGTCCGTAGCAGTCTAAAGGTCAGGGCTGGCGGCGCAGACATGCGATCGTTTTCGCCTTGGAGCTGCCAGTCTCGACTGGACATGACGTGTTGCGATCCAGCTTCTCGTGGTCCGTTTCGTAACGATCGATTCCATCCCTCTCGTTTCATGCCTTTTTATTTTAACACCCATCCAAACCTTGTCCCAATCTCTCCCCGATCTCACGTCTGGGGTCGAGCAATTTATCTCGAAGTTAAAGATACAGAGCACAAAACTTGCTACAGAAGATGAAAAGCGATAGCGAAAGAAATCCAGGCTCGACACAAAAGCTAGAGATTTCGAAATAAGGCTGCGCGAAGGTTCTTATCCAGATACGGTCGGCCGAGCACTTGAAATGGCGGCGCGGGTGTAATGTGTTATAGTCGCGGGCAAAAAAAAAAAAGGGAGTCGGATGACTGACGCGGAAGAACGGAGCTAACGAAGTCTGTCTGGCACCGGTGCCCTGCGGCAAAGCAATACGTGTTTCTGCGGATATACCCTCTGTCGAGAAGGGGGGGGGGTGGAAGAGTTTTCGAGAAGTGCTCTTCGCGTAAGGATGAAGAGAAAGAGCCCCAAGAAAAAAAGAAATAGAGTGCTATTCTAATACGTGGACTTTTGTTTAGTCAGTAGGTATGAGATATATATGGATGACAAGTTCTCTTCTTTCATTTCAGGTAAGAACACCGATGAAGAAATGAAAAAAAAAAAACAGCACTATAAAAGTGGTGACGGTAGACGACACAGGCAAGGAAAAGGAGTATCAGTTACGGGGATCGGTCTACTTGGGTCATACGATGAAGGATAGCGCATACCAAAGATATCCAGTCATTCTTTTCTGTCTTTATGGTTGACTCCGTTGAGGGCTCTACGCATTTGCTGTTCTCATCGAAAAGAAAAAAAACTGTAACGTAAAAGGAACAAGGAAGAGACGAAAACACAGGAGTGGTGATATTCTCGTCTCGTTATTTTTCCTTTTACGCTAAGGTTTTCGTTAACGAGTCCTGAATCAACACGCCAACAAACCTTTCGCTAAGCCTATTTCTCTGGTCCTCCACTCCTTCCTGGCAGATGTCCCGGTGTACTTTCACTTTATCACAATACATGTGGAGTATTTTGTCGTTTCTCACTGTAATATATAGTCCTTCTTTACGTAATGAATGGCGGTTTGGGTACTAGAAGACTTTTGACGTAAGCACTACCACAAGCCAGCCGCATGCGGAATGATATTCTGGTGATATCGCCTCTGATGGTAAAGCTAACATGTTACGACACAAACTTGAGGTGCATTTTTTCACAGTAATGCCGTAAGATTACTTTGTAGTTAAGTTTCACGCTTTGTTTAGTTTTACGAAGTGTTGCGTTTTCTCTTCTCTAACTAGCTGTAATTTGATGTTTTTTCTGTTGTTCCATTCCGCTAACGTAATGTATTGTCAATATTGTTGCATCTTACTTTTTTTTCTTGGCTTTTAATATTCACTTGCATTATAACCATATTCCTTGCAAGTTTAATTGGGATTTCATTGCGACACCCCTTACTCATTGTCTTTGGGCCTGCGCTGTCTCGTTCAAAAATAAACAATAAACAAATAAAATAACGATGTCTGTTACGTCACGACGGTCTGCATTTCGAAAACCTCCGGGCAGCATCTACAATCCCTTCTATAAAGGTGTTGCATATTTCCCGGCCGCCCGCAAGCCCCCAGCACGGACAATATTAGCCGTCAGGTTATTGCATTACAGCGTCTTAGTGATAAACCTTACCTTACCATCACTCATCCGTGTAACTCTATTGGGTATCTCGCAAGAACTTCTTTATTGCAAGCGTCTGCCCTCTTCAGTGCTACTGTCTGGATGTAGACGTCCTTCATTGATCGGTCGTAGACATCTTTCATTGCTGTTGTATATAGTCTCGCGTTTTCTTTTCTCTCCTAGTCTATTCTTAGGGGAGATACAGCAGCGCAAAAAAAAGAGAGAACACACAGAAAGTCGCACAGATCTTCACATAGTTCGGATAGGTGTAACGAACAGGAGAAAGTGCCCCAGAGTGTCTGGTTCATGTTTCGATAAGAGGACCTATCATTGTCAAAGGCGCCTTGACATCCTCGGTGTGTTAGTTTTAAGCGGATTAGTGTTGACGTCATGTCCAGTGGTGTCGCGTTACGTTCTATCCTCACTTTGTGTTTAAATCAGTCGGCTCCCATCTTGACTTAGGTTTTCACATAAAAAGATGCACGGCACGAAGCACAGATACCTGCGCTTCCTTTTACGTGTTCTGTCTTTCCTTGTGCTGTTGTGTTTTTCCCATGTACGAACCAACTCGCCCAAGCATCCGTTTTAGCGTTTCCTGCCCGCTGCCCACGCACAGGATGCCTCACACGTAGAGTTTCGACGGCCAGCGCCCGAAGGTGACGTCGCTGGCGGTAGCCCGCGGCAATCGTTAGGACAGATGAACCATTCTCACGTCATCTATAAAAGACTAGGGGAAGCGGCGCGGACGAGTGTACTTTCGAGCGCAATGTGCACGCCGGCCTCTCTGTTCACGCTAACATGGTGCCCCGAGGCGATGAAAATTTAAGTTGCGGGGTCTTAGAGTCTCGAAACTGAGCTGTGAGTTATGAGGGACACTGTCACGTCGGGATTTTCGGATTAACTTTGACCACCCGGGGTTACTTCGAAGTTCAGCAAACGCCTCGAATGGCACAACTGCTTTACACGATGCTTATGTGACTACTCATTTGTGACCCCGTCTGTGTTATTTGTTTTACTTTCCTGTTTTCTTTTCTCTTTCTTCTTTCTATCTTACTCTCCTCTATACTCCCCGTTCCCGAAGGAGCCGGCAGGTGTTGTGCCCCTTTAAGTGGCAGTTGTCGGCCTGTTCTCTCCCTATTTTCTCTGTGTCTTCACGTTTTCGTGTATCCAGACCGAATAGTAACATTAATAATGCATATGGCTGGGGCCCGTGTAATTTTCGTGTCCGTCAACAAAAAACGCCTGTTAAACACCCATTGGAGAAACGCCACCGCTCATCCCCGGTCCACTAAAAATGAAGAAAGGAACACACAGGCGTTGAATGCCAATTAAGATCGTGCACGAAACAAGTGCATGCGGCAAGCCAGACAAGAGCACGCATGTCGCGAGACGGAAAATGCGGCAAAAAGACGAAAGTACGACGCTGCTGAAATGAAAAAAAAATTAGAATAGCATACTCTAAATTCAAAAGGAACTTTTTAGAAACATTTCAGATTGAAAAGTTGCAGGGTGGGGAACAGCTACGGTTCAAAATTCAGCCCCGCTGTATCACGTGCTAAAAATTCATCGACGATTACGATACTGCCTAATGCGAATTCTGAGCGCAGCTTCGTGTTGGGGCAACGCCAACTTTGTCTAAAGTATTGGCTTTCCGCAAGCTACCGACTACGCCATAAATCGTAATTTTCGTGAAATAGGACAGCACCCACTACGCCATTATTCGTCTTTCTGCGGATAAGCGAGGTACCCGCTACAATATGTTGTGCACTTTGACGTGTACTTTGTTGACGCTGCATGTGGCTGATGACGACGAAGAATTATGGCTGAACACTTTACGAATACTCGACTGCCACGCAGAGGGCCCAGGTTCATATCCCATTCGATCCTAGGTATTTATTTCTTATTTTATTGTTTCATATCTATCGGAAGCATTTTCATGCCTATCGGTTACGGCGACGACGGCGACGCCACTCTCGCAGGAACGGGCGCCCAAGAGCTGCGCAATAAAAACTGCGATGGTCATACACCATCTCAGTGTATAATGCCATGCAATATTTTTTTTTTTCGTTTTATTCCCTTGGTGGAATGCAGCCGCCGATGCCGGGAATCTAGCCCACCACGACTTCCTGTCCACTAATGGAACGCTAAGAATTCAGATGTTCTTTGAATCGTTTATTGGTGTTCGCTTTTACTTTCTGAAGAAACTACGATTTCCATTCATATGCAGTCTGGGAGACGTGGTTCTGAAGGCTTTTAAAAAGGCGACAAAAATTTACGCTAGAAGCCAGCACATTAAGAAAGTTAATAAAAGACGTTGTGTTTGGGTCGTCTAATGTCAGACTGTAATTAAGGCCTGTACTAATGGTGGAACCGTCTTTTCTGCTGTGCTCTACAGGCGCGCTTGGTTTTAAATGCGAAGCATTTCTTTGCGAACCTTTGGCATTTTGCGCGTTTCTATCTATCTATCTATCTATCTATCTATCTATCTATCTATCTATCTATCTATCTATCTATCTATCTATCTATCTATCTATCTATCTATCTATCTATCTATCTATCTATCTATCTATCTATCTATCTATCTATCTATCTATCTATCTATCTATCTATCTATCTATCTATCTATCTATCTATCTATCTATCTCGCCGCCTACGCCTAGGTGCTCTCGTGATCGCATCCCTAACTTGTTGTTGACCAAAATTGGCATGGGAGGGTAAGAGAATTTGGCAAATATCTGTCTGCTCGTGACATGAATACGTGAAAATCTTGTCGCGTACGTCGTCAAACCCTTTACTCTAGACACGTGTGGTACATACCCGTATACCAAGGCCGCGGAGTACGGGTATGTGCCACAGGTGATTGAAAGTTTATATCTACCCAGATGCGAAATCGTTAAGAAAAAACCGGCAGATCCCCACTGTGGGAACCGATGTAATGCGAAGCAGCCAGCAAAGACCTGTATACATCGCCGTTCTTGCCTTTGAGGCAAATGAAGTCATTCATGTCATGACATCTAGTTCACTGTATATCACATGTTTGTATGCATTCATGCATGTACAATCTTTAATATAATGAAACGTATATTCTGATGTATGCAATGAATGAACTGACGTTTACGTTCGTCACGCACTCATGTCATGCCATACCAATTTTGGTGTATATCCAGTTAACGAAATGGCCGGAAGCGCACCAAGACAGTGCCATGTAAATCATGCCACACATGACACGCATGTTATGATTTGCCTGTTTGGACCTTTCATTTATGTTCGTCATACAGTCACGTCACCAAACACCACTTTTGGGGTATACCAAGCTAGCGAAATGTCCGCGAGCGTACCATGAGCGTGGCATGTAAATCATGTTCTACATGACATGCATGTCATCATTTTTCTGTTACCACCTGTGATTTATCTTCTTCATACAGTCATGTCACGCAATACCAAATTTGGTACATGTCAAGATAGCGAAACGGCCGCAAGCGCACCATGAGCGGGACATCTCTGTCATAGCGTACATGACGCGCATGACATGATTTCATGTTACCACCTGTCATTTATGTTCGCAATGCAGAAATGCTTCGTCGAACCAATTTTGTACATATCCATATAATTAAACGGTCGTGGGCACCCCGAGACCATGTCATGTAAGTCATGCTTACATGGCATGCGTGTCATGGTTTACAGGAGAGGATCTGTCACTTATGCTTGTCAAACAATCTTGTCACGCCATACCAATTTTTGTATATATCAAGTTAACGAAACGGCCGCAAGAGTGCCAAGGCCGTGGCATGTATATCATGCCGTTCATGACAAGCATGTCATGATTTTCATGTTATGACCAGTCATTTATGTTCGTCGTAGAGTCATGTTCTGCCATACTAATTTTGGTACACGTCCCATTAACGAAACGGCCAGGAGAGCACAAAGTCGTAGGCGGCTAGATAGATAGATAGATAGATAGATAGATAGATAGATAGATAGATAGATAGATAGATAGATAGATAGATAGATAGATAGATAGATAGATAGATAGATAGATAGATAGATAGATAGATAGATAGATAGATAGATAGATAGATAGATAGATAGATAGATAGATAGATAGATAGATAGATAGATAGATAGATAGATAGATAGATAGATAGATAGATAGATAGATAGATAGATAGATAGATAGATAGATAGATAGATAGACAGATAGATAGACAGACAGACAGACAGACAGACAGACAGACAGACAGACAGACAGACAGACAGACAGACAGACAGACAGACAGATAGATAGATAGATAGATAGATAGATAGATAGATAGATAGATAGATAGATAGATAGATAGATAGATAGATAGATAGATAGATAGATAGATAGATAGATAGATAGATAGATAGATAGATAGATAGATACGCTCAAAGTCGCAGAAGTTCGCTAAGAAACCTCGCATTTAAAAACAGACCCGAAGAATGCAAAGAATAAAAAAAAATCGAGATCCCAGCACGAATCGAACCAAAGCATTCTGCGTGACAGTCAGGTAGTCTACCACAGAGCCACAGCAGGCCTAGAAACTGCTTTGGAAAAACACCCTATGTAGGCGTAATGTCGGTGCAACGTCCATGGTGGTTGTGGCGCTCGCTATCTAATTTTATAACAAACAATAAACAATACATATGTGCTCCTAAGATACAGGCGTCATGTCAGGTTAACGTCTGTGGGTCCAGTGTTGTCTCCACTTTGTTTGCTATGGAGGCGAAAATGTCTGAGGCCCGTGTACTTAGATTTAGGTGCACGTTAAAGAACCCCAGGTGGTCGAAATCTCCGGAGCCCTCCACTACGGCGTCTCTCATAATCATATCGTGGTTTTGGGACGTTAAACCCCAGATATTATTATTATTATTACTTTGATTGCTGTATAACAAACATTGCACTTGTATTCCCATCATTCAGCAAACTATATTGAAGCTTTACTCGACCCCGGAGGAATAGGCCAACGAAAGTTTCATACGATATTCACATCATCGCACCGTGAAGTGCACTTCGTTTACTGGCGTATGTGCTCTAACATGAGTGCTGACGTTACGTCAGGCCATAAGCTACTCTTAAACGCCAATGTTGTCGACGTGCCTGGTAAGCTCACGATGTGCACACAACTACTACACTTACAAAAATACGTCGATCCACCTCGTAACGCTTGGCTCAAAGCCCTAAAATACAACACAGAAGTACTCGCTGAGTGCTTCGCATGAAACCGATTCCCACAAGGTGTGGGATCTGCCAAATTTTTTTTACCATTTCAAAACTTTGATAGAAAAAGAGACGATCAGGCCGAAGATGAGAAGGCGTCACAAGCATGTCACGTTCTGTATTATGACAGGTTCTTTAATTTTTTCCGCTGAGTTACGGACCTATATAAACATAAACGAACCCAACAACATCCTCTTTTGCAGTGCCCACCGTTGAAATTTGACGATGAATTGACTTCTTAATAAGAGTGTTTAATAGTACAGTTAAATAATGGAAGGGAGGCTCATTAAATCCTCACTACCTATAAGATTGTCATTTCGACATCGGCCCCTCGAGAATATGATAAAAAAAAAAGAAAATATCGTTTCGTGTTGTTGTTATATTCAGACATCTACGTTGTTAGAGATGCAAGCTGCTCGCCTACTTCGCTGAGGATGCGATCAGGCAAAACACCAAGTTCGATATATTCTTAACATTTTTAATTAACATGTCTTAATGATTTAAAGCAGACATTCCACGGCTACTCCGTGCGGCCACTCACGAGCCGTCCCTGTAGCAAAAGAACATATCAATAAAAGAAGTCTGTACCGTTAAAAAAAACACGCCTTATGTAAGTTACGAGTTACTAAAGTTTTACCCATCCTAGACCTGGCGTGCACAATATCGCTCTTCCGGTAGGCATCATCCGTCTCCTACACTACTTGAAAAGATGACACTTTTTCGCGATATAACTAACCATTCACGCAAAAGAAAAAAAGCAGCGCGCACGACATAACGCTTCCATATTTTTTTTTAATAGGTTTAATTTATTATGCCATACGCAGCGCAGCTTTAGAACTCCGCTGTGAAGGCGACAATGATATTCCTAAAGCCGGTTTACGTAAGAAAGAGAAATCGCCAGCACCAAGACACTTCCTTAATCGCATTTGGGCGAGTTTCTTTTATGCTCTAAATTAAACGCGCTCAGTCGGGGTGGATTATACGCGGGCATAACGTCATTTGATGCTTTTTCCCGAGAAAACGCGTCCCATATCTCTTTATTTCATAAACGTGTTTCTCAACTGTCGGCGAAAGCTTTAAAGTTATGCTTTTGCATTGGTTTAGCGCAAGTTAGTATATGCATTAAGGAACAGTGACGTCAGCAAGGAACAGACAGACAGGCAAAGAACTTTATTCAGGTCCTGAGGAGCTGCGTTGTAACGCCCCCTTTTAGGGGGAATCCGTAGCAGTCGCGGTCCGCTATCGATGTGCCCTTAGGCTTAATTTCAACAGGCGTTAGGGTTAGCGTACGGGCACCTCGAGCGACGCAAGAATGATCGCGCTCTGCGAGAGCTAAAACGTTTTAAATAATCCCGTTCCCGCTTATGCTGTCAGTGACGTACGTTCGGCTATGAAATAGGATTAAACAAACATTTCTCATACTCGCGATGCACGTGCAAACACAAGCACGTGGATGAAGTTATTTGAGAAAGAGGAAGCCGGAAACGTCAAAGCTGCATTTTTTTCTCCGTTCAAAAAAAAAAAAAAAAACGTCACCGTTAAGGAAAATGGCACAGCTTAGAGAATATCAAGTGCGAAAGTTTCAAGGCTCCTCGCAGTGGCCGCTTGTCATTGGTGGATCATACGTTCCACTAGCTACACCCACGCTATAGTCAACATGAAAAACTGGTCAACGTGCACACACTGCGTGCTAACGTTAGGGGAAGTATGGTAATATTCCAACGCTCCTATAGCGTTCTTTGGCACTGCGTCTGCACCAGTGGACGAGGACCACAGATACGGACGCGTACATACATACATACATACATACATACATACATACATACATACATACATACATACATACATACATACATACATACATACATACATACATACATACACATACATACATACATACACATACATACATACATACATACATACATACATACAGACATACATACATACATACATACATACATACAACATACATACATACATACATACATACATACATACATACATACGAGCTCCCGTGCCTGTATGTCGTCGTCGGCGTCGGTGACGGCGTCATTGGTTGTGAGCGAAAAATCATCTTGTCCGTGACCGAAAAATCGAGAAAGATGCAAATAAATAACAATAAACATCTTCAAGCTTGAGTGAGACTCGAATCCAGGCGGCCTGCGTGGCAAGGAGGTGTTCTACCGCAGATCCACACTATTTCTTGACAATGCTTCAGGAAAAAAAAACACTATATGAATGTCATGTAGTGGAGGGAGTCCCCTTAACGCATGTAATATCGCGTCGCAGCAGCGTGTAATCGCGCCAGCCGTCAAACATGTGAATTGCGCAGCGAGTGGGTGTTTCAAAGGTCCACCCATTACAAAGTGCTCGGACATATTTATTCATCAGCAGCAAAAACGCCAACAAAGTGAACAGCTGCGTAAGTTCGTGTGCTGCCTCACGGACGCGTAGTGGGCCCTTCGCTGATTCGCGAAATGAACAATTATGGCGTAGTGGGCACTTAACTGTACTTGCAGTAGGCATTCTAGGATAGTTTGAAACGGCCAATGTTACTCGCACAGTCTTTCATTTCCTTACGACACGGTTGAGGCATGCACCGAGAACTGAAGCAGGGCTAGCAATTGAGAACGCGATGTGCGCGGGGCCCGATGTATACGCTATCGCATTCTACTCTTGAAGGCGAAGCTCAAGCGTCCTCCAAGTTTCTTTTTTACATTGCGAAAAAAATCACAGCATATCCACGGAGTGAATGATGATGAGTGGGCGAAGCTGCGGAGGTTCATCGGTAAACCGTGAATCTTCCGTGAATTCTGCCCAGTACATCATCACCGACGTGAGATCGGGCGCGTTTATACTAAAGGTTCGATGAGAGTTATGACGACTTGCAGCTCACTTTAATTTACATGTACGCTGTGAATTTCATTGTTTAGAAAACCATTGCTTTAGAAAACATCTGGCGTCTTTCGTTAAGCAGCTGGCGTCTTTTCGTTTTGCTTTTAGAAAACATCTGGCGTCTTTCGTCGGTTTATTTCATCAATCAACGGCGTTTTGAACAAAATTTTTTATTGTTTAATCACGCACAGGAGAAATCTCACCAGGCACTACCTTGGAGGTAACAATGGCTGCTAATGGAATAAGAGACAGAAGAAGTCGGCTTTTAGCTAACACTTACACTTCTACTTCTACTAACGTTCCTACTGGAACATGCCAATGGCTGCTAATGGGGAATGAGAGACAGAAGAATTCGGCTTTCAGTTAACGCTCGCGCTGCGAATTTTTATTGTTCAACAAACGCACAGGAAAAATCACCCACGGGCACCACCTTGGAGGTCAAGATCTGGTACTAGCGTTACGGACTGGTTACGCACTACTACGACTACGAGGGACGAACGGGTGCCGCCTTAAGGAGCTTCGCCCCTAATAAAACGGTTACTTGAAACGGATTACCAGCTAGCCCAACATGCCCTATTTTAAGTGAGCAACAGTGCTATTGGCGGAGAGGAGTTACGGAGTCGCCCTCTATCGGACGCGCCTCGATTGCGTGCTAGGTAGGATACCGCCGGCGCGCTCCCCATAGGTTTTGCTCTCGGCGCTCTACAAAAAACACCTCGCGCAAGCCCTACACGACATTTCTGTAAGTACTTTCGAAAGGAACTGCGTTCTTTACTGTCAAAATAATCATTTTCGACGAACTGAAGCACAAGCTTGTCTACAGTCGCTGTCTCTTTGCAGAAAACTGATAACCGGCTTCTTGCGTGAAAGGTAGTCACATCGCTGAGTGCAAACTATGTGAAATATTTCGTTAGAGTAGACTGCCTGTATAACCAAACGGAGCATAACAGAAATAAGCCTCAAGCCAGCGATCGCACGGGTTCGCGACGACTGACGGTGACTCTGCATGTATGAGCGTCGCATGTATGTTCGTACTGATGGTTTCGCTTTTGCTACGAGCGCGTTTTGGCACCGCGCTGTGAACTTCAGGCCGCGAAATGTGAGAATTTGTGAGGACAAAAACAACTACTGTTCCGCGGACGCTATCAGAGCAGTTTCAAAAACAATTTCATTACAACTACGGCTTCGGTGCGCATGGCAACTTTGTGATGTGCCGTCCCGACGATTCAGTGTGTTTTTTTTTTCGGTCTAATTCGTGTGCGTTTCAATGTCATTTCACACGTTGTCTCGCACTGCGTATCGATCGGTCTTCTCAGCGGGCAATGCCGCTGCTTCTGTTTCTTTATTCAGTGCATTCGTTTCGTTTCGTGCTCACGCAAAACGTGAGCAAATGCGACTCCTTTTTTAACGCTCCTTAATTATCGTTGTCTTTGCATTCCAGTCAACTTGCCGCTCTCTGTCATCAACATATTCATAGACCAAAGCTTCACCACTTCGAGATTGCTGGTGGAAGGGAAGTAGTCTATGAGACCGAGCATGTAGTAGCATGCAACGCCAAGGAAAAGAAAGAAAAATACAGTAACGTTCGCAGGACTTGTTCTGGAAACGTCGGCTGTGAACTAGGACCCACGTGAACTTGAAATAGCGGTGAACAAAATAGAAGTTATTGCAGCAACCAGCAGCCACAAAACAGGATAATAATTATTTGGCGAGTGCCACAGCAATTTTGGCAGCAGTGTCGTGTCTAACGCCAACAGGGTGGCATCTTTCCCAGGTAAATAATGAGGCTCAAAGAAAATACATGGGTTGGAGAGGCCCAAAGTGGCTTTGAGAGTGGCACAAATAGATTTCGGCTTTTTTAGCGCATAGTGTTTGCGTCAGGGGAAACGCAAGCTTGACTGAAAAAATGTTATTTCCAACATAAATGCAGCACACGGCCGCAGCATTTGACTCTTTCGTTATATGTACGTCCACCAGCAAACGTCGCGTAGCTTATGAAGGCGAAAGCCCTAGGTGCCTCGTCAAACGGGAAGATTGCCGTCGGCGTCCCACGTCGGCGGCGTCAACACGAGTGATGCAAAAAATAATTGTCACGTGATGGCGTGACCATATGACGTCATAACGACGTCGCAGGTCACCAAACATGTAGCATCATTATGACGTCACATAACGTGACGTCACATGATGAGGTATTCACATGTCATGGTCGCTTTGCATTGCCTCCGTGATCGGTCACGGAGGCCGTGCAAACCGCGTTAGGTGCAGAACGCTTTTGGAGGGGGACGCGGGAGAATCAATACATCGACTTACAGAAGAAGATGGCTTCGCCTTCTAGTCATCTTTAACGAATGCATAAGGGAACTGTGAGTTTTTTATTCAACGTATCTAAACAACGACTTGCGCATCTGCAGCCGATTTTATGGACGCTGAGCACGGGGCCCGACGATCAAGAGATCGCACCGGAGGATTCTGATATGGTATCGCACGTGGTAAAAGGTAGCGCTCTTTCCTGTCTCCCTCCTTCTTTCCTGCTGGTTGCGCAGCAAGTCGAGTTTACAAAAAGGTAAGCGCCTTTTCCATGCTATGGTTAGATAAGATTCGCCGGCGGGAAGCGCGCGTGAGCCAATCGTCTCAGTGCTCGCTGTCTGCTACTCACCGAACATCGCAGGCCCGACGCAGGTAACGAAAGTCTTCGTTGCGGAAGTGCTCGTTGCACACAAGGCTCGTAGCCGATGGCTACTTGCCGGTTCTTAGCTTTACAACCCATGCTTCACGCAGTTCTTGTCCCGCGGTTACCGGTGCAGGCTGAGGACTGAGCTCCGTTGCGTAAGCCCGGCACTGCGGCACCGAGTGTAGAGCCCCATGTTCGTCGCCTTCGAGTCAGCCACTCTATTACAATGATTTCAATTGAGCAGAAATACGAGAAAACTTCCGTATTTGAACAGACCGCAGCGCGTGTGGTACTTGAAATTCGTTTTCAAAGCACGCGGCAGCGCTCCACAAGCAGCCGACGCGGCCGCTGAGACCACGTGATCCTGCAAAGCACGTCACGCCGACGGTGGCTGCTGGCGTTTCCAGTGGTGGGCCTCGAGGCCAATATTTACTGTTACGCAAAACGCACTGCGTTGATGACTACGCATGCTGGTATGGCAACTGTGTGCTATAGGAATCGAAAAAAGTTTATACTACTTTCAAGGCAAGGAAATACCGTCATGTAAACGCTGTACATGCTGACTTAGAAGGATAGCCGTCACGGTACACGTAATAATGCCGACGCCGTCACTTTTGTGAAATCTCGTCCGAAAGAGGTATTTGATATTTTCAAACCGTTGTTAACTTTTTCTTTTTACTCACCCTTCTTGGACCTTTATAATGTTTGTAGCATTGGACAAAGAAAGAAAGAAAGAAAGAAAGAAAGAAAGAAAGAAAGAAAGAAAGAAAGAAAGAAAAGAAAGAAAGAAAGAAAGAAAGAGAAAGAAAGAAAGAAAGAAAGAAAGAAGAAAGAAAGAAAGAAAGAAAGAAAGAAACTAAACACATCGTGCACCGAAGAAAAGTTCCCTTGATGAGCCGATCCCCCGCACTTCATCATGAAGTCGGGACGGAGATTCGCGGTAGAAATGGATTGGATAATGCGCTGGCGACGACAAGTCGCACGAAGGAGGTGATGAAACTGGCGTGAACGAGGAGCGTACACCGCATTTTCTCCCGCGAAGTCTTATCACTCAATTTCTTTACGCATAAGGACTCGCAGCAACCTTCAACTCCGGCCTATCGCTTCTCTGGTGGCGGTCCCAAGACAGGATGAACTTCGGTCAATGAGCGATGTTGGAAACACCGCGAAGCAGCGACTGCCACTCAAACCTCTCACAGCCTGTAGCTGGCGTGAGTAAACGGCGCGTGCACTATCATTCATTCCTGCGCGGTAGAGCGCGGGTGTTGGAGCCCGTGTACACACGCACACCAAACACACACACACACACACACACACACACACACACATATATATATATATATATATTATATATATATATATATATATATATATATATATATATATATAGTTTCGTTAACGATTCGGCAGGTGGGCCTGCCTTGGCGGTAGCACGCCCACCTGGTGGGGCGTTAGCAAAACTCTTTTTCAATTATTTGTGTGTGTGTGTGTGTGTGTGTGTGTGTGTGTGTGTGTGTGTGTGTGCCGTGCGTGCGTGTGTGTGTTGTGTGTGTGTGTGTGGGTGTGTGTGTGTGTGTGTGTGTGGTGTGTGTGTGTGGTTGTGTGTGTGTGTGTGTGTGTGTGTGTGTGTGTGTGTGGTTGTGTGTGTGTGTGTTTGCGTGCGCGCGTTTTCGTAGACGGCGTCGAATGTTCTGAATCACAGAGCATAAGAAGAAGAAAACGTCCAATCTCTGCTTACTACGCTGGATCAGTCCAGCTTTTTGACAGAGCGCCGTTGCCAGCGTGAAGGCGAGATGAACCAATAAACAAGACAAGTCAAAGAGGTGGTTAGTACAGACATTGGGCATGTAACTGAAAATGATGCTGCCTTGGAGCGAGTGTTTTTAGTGTATTTAGCGAGAGGCCTATCTTTCCCTATCTTTCTCTCTCTCTCTTTCTCTGTCGGGGGAGAGAGAGAAACAACTTTGCTAAAATAAGGCCCCTAGGTTTATGTGCCCAGAGACCCTCGTCTAGGGCCCCACTGGCTCGAATTGGCCGGGCTCGCAATTGGCTTCGCAGGTCAAAGTTGGAGAGTCGCTCCAAGACCAATTTCCGAGTCTCTCCTTGATTAGCGGCAGACGGCCTCTGTCAGATGCTGTGTGTAATGGTAGGTTATGTGCTCGAGTGCTGATGTTGGGCCTGTATACATAATGTTGTGTCAGCTGCTATTCTCACTTTTATTGGTGCTTTATAATGGGTGTAACATAAGCAAACTATTTTAAACAAACACGCATAGACACCAGGATAGTTCCTTTGCACGTCCGTTTAAATGAACACCGCCAAAGGATAGACGACTGCAATGTAAGGGTCGGTATGTTAGCATTTGCCTTGCTTGTTTCACTAGGTCTCAGGAATGAAAATAATGTCCGGACGTGATAATGCAGGCCCACAAGAACGGAAACGAGGACGGAAAGAAATGCAGACACAAACACCCGTGTCTATTTTGCGCCCTCTATGCACCCTCCACTCTAACACTCCCTTCCCACCTCACCCGCAGAAATGAGCCCACTAGCGGAACTTAAGGTCACTTCTGGAATAGAAGAATTTTCCTTCTCACCATCTAGACGAAATCTGCTGGGTTTAGGAGCACCGAGGAAAAGTCTCGCGTCTGATCGTCGTAGCGGCGGAGCAATGAATCCGATAGCAACAAAATTAGAATGGCATACGAAGTTAGCAGCTCACTTCTTTAGAAAACGCGGCCACTGCAGCGAGCGAAGTGACCTTCATGTTCTCCATGGCTTAGGCGCAAGCTCTTATATGTTAGCACAATACGTACAAAGCTATGAGCCATGAGCCCTATAAAGCTATGAACCCTCTAGAGATTCGGGCGCGACAGCGGACGACCCACTCCCTGAAAGTCAAAGTACGAGTTTTCTCTCAGAGGCACGCAGCCCCCGTACCCCCCCCCCCCCTCTAACTCCTATCTCCATGCGCCTTTCGCGCTACGGAGACGGCCGCTCCTTTCATATGTGCTTGAGCGGCGTTCGTCGCCATGACTCGGATGCTTTCAGTTGTACATAGAACGTACGATGCGCAGGGCGGTGTTATCGTATTTGGACTATATGTGGAACATCACGGCGACGCCGACGATGGCGACAAAATGTGCCTGCAGTGTCTATATGACTGCTATCGCAAAAAAAACCGCACAATACAGCCTAAATACGCACGTCAGGGGTCTCAAACAGGCGACCCGCACATGACTGTCTTCGTCCATATTTTTTTTTCTTTCTTAAGTATATCCGTGAGCTTCACAGTCGTAGCGGGCCTCAACGATTACTTTTACAGCGAAAGCTGTTATGAGATAATTTCAACGGCCGTTTTTGGCGCCGTAGTTGTCCGCCGCCGCCGCCGCCGGTGTCCGTAACCACTATCGCACGAAATAGAAAAAAAGGAAATAAGAAAAAATTTCCGGGATGGAACAAGGTTCGAACCTGGTCCTTCTGCGTGGGAACCCAGTGTCCTACCTCAGGGCCATGCCGGTGTTTTTTTTTCTTTATTGCAGGGCCATGTCGGTGCTTGAAACTGCGTTGCAAAAAGACCCTATACAGGCTTCATGTCGGGAAGGAACCTCATTAACATATGTAATGTAGCGTGGTAGAAGAGTAAAATAGCAACCAGGCGTCATGCAAACGCGAATTCTTTAACCGGGCGTCACACAATGCAAAGTGCGCAACGAGTGGGTTGTTGAGTGCTTCCAACACATTACAAAAGGCCTCTGCGATAATTCTTCATCGTCATCAGCCAGAGCATCAACAAAGTGCACATAATGCCTTACAGGTGTTTAGCGAGTACCACGGTTCTCCGCAGAATGACAAAAATTGCATAGTGCCTGCTTCCCTACTTCACAGAAAGTATGATGATTTATAGCGTAGTGGTTCCTCGCAAGTGCACTTCTATTGGTTGCCAAGGAAGCTTATAAGGCTCCCATGATCCATTTCCTCAGGCTCTCAATAAAGTTAATTCCCTCTCTCTCTCACTCTCCCTTTTTCCTATTAACGTATGTTATAAAGCGTGGTGGGACAGGTAAATAACGACTGGGCGTCCCACAATATGAATTACGTAACTAGTGGGTCGTTTAAAGCTTCCAACCCATTACAAAGGGCAGCCATAATTCTTCATCGTCATCAACCGTCGCATCAACAAAATGCACACAATGCCTTACAGATGGTACCTCGCTTTTCCGCAGAATAACGAATAATGTCGTAGTGGGCGTTTCCCAACTTCCCAAAACTGATTCGTGGCGTAGTGGGTACGTTGCTAAAGTACTTGTATTAGTAGCCACAAGAGTTTATAACGGGCTCTAGAAATGCCGCTCTTCCAGCTTTCGCTGTGACTGTGCTGCGCTTTCCGCGCAGGCCTGGCGTTTTCTACAAGGCACCCCATAAGGTCACCTTTTTTTTTGAAATATAATTGTCGAACAAAAACTATATTTCATAATCAGCGTCCAGATTACAGTCATTCTGGAGGTCGCTATCGATATGTTTTGCGCATCCTGCCGTCAAATCTCCTTAAGAATTGCTCATATTTGAGATGTTGGAAAGGCCTATTTTGATATGGCGACGCTAGCCAACATTTTCTTCAAGCTCCACCCGCTAGCTCCACCCGCTCCACCCGCTAGCTAAGGTGAGCTTGAGACCCATGCCCTGATACACTTTAATAGGCGTGGAGTAGCCAGCGTACCATCGAACGCGGGTTACTCTATGTCTACTTCCGTTTATTACGATACACGCTGTGTCACTTTGCACTCACAATTGGAACTCTGCATCAGCACGTACTTGTGTATGCGTGTGTCTGAGTTAAGCACGTTATCATTTTTTTTTATTTTTACACAGTAGTACATTGTTGTGAGTAAACTCCCTCCACACCTCCCCCCCCAAACCAGAAATAAAATGAACAAGATGTGCATTAAGGCTTGCTTCCACGCCCCTGACGTAGTAAAACTACCGAAGGGCACCTAAAATAACAGGAGAAGGGTATTCTCAGTCGGTATAATTGAACAACCCATGACACAACGCCCCTTTGGCGTAATCGGAACGTAAGCAAAAGCATCCGCTGCTATTCGGCGCGCGGTGTTCAACGAGTAATACCGTCACAGCCCCGCGATAAAACAGGAGACGGATGTCTAAATAATAAGAAAACGACTTGCCCCGTCTGTACTATTAAACTCCCGGTGACACTATGCCCACGCGTTGTAATCGAGTCCCACACACACACACACCACCACACACACACCACCACACACACACACACACACAAAACAATAAATAACGTCCGGAGTTCTTCGTGGCGAATAATCTCGCCTCGTCGAGAAGGTTCGCCGACGGGAACCAGGACTCTGCTGCTTACAAAAACTCGCGGGGAATGGAGTTGACATATGCAGATGTGTTTCTCAGAGCCCGGAGAATAATAGGACGGTGCGAAGGCGTTCCTGCTACCTCTGTAAAGACGCGCGCGTAATTCCGTTTATTCCAATCCACGCTGCATCGCGTCGCATTCACAGCTGGAAGCAAACTGCGACACCAAAAAGAAGGCTCTCGAAACACGGCTCTGACGTCACGGATGGGAGTCTCTTTCGGGGGCGTGTTATTCCTAACAAACGAGGCTCGAGCCACGTAACAGTGCCAGAGAGGCGGATTCATCGTGGCTCGTTTTTCTTTTGTTAGACGCAACCTAATAAAACCAGCACAGTGATGCGAAGGAAGCTATAGGGACTTCACTTGCATGCCTAACTGTAGTATAGTCATTATTGCATTCCTTTCCACTATGTAATAATAATTATAGTACATAAGTACTTGTTCCTGGAGGAGTTGGTGCCTATGTTTTCTGAGTATGTCATTCCTGGCGCGATGCTTGAAGCATGAAGAAAAACAGAGTAGGCGCTGCTGTCTCTTCTGTGGCCTTTCTTTGTGTTTCAAGTGTTGCGCCAGAAAGCATGTTTAGCAGACTATACTACAGTTAAACATACGAGCAATGTCCCCTACACATTACTTAGCTTCATTGTTGTTGGTTTGATTAGGTTGCGCAACAGAGCCATTCCTTAAATCGGCGCAGCATGGCTGGAGGGTAGAGTTGCACTCGTACGAGCAGAAAGCCTATTACGAAAGAACTCTTCGTGAAGACCGGTGCCATTGTTAACCCTGACGTTGGAAATTTCTTCTATTTACGAAGCGGCTGGCAAGCAGCAGTTACAAACGTGAAGCCTCGTGAGTTAAGGCCCTGGTGTTACAGGAATGAAGCCGACCTTGCAGCGCATCTTGAAAGGCCCGAGTTTTTAACAAGCATGTACTTAGGAAGCCTGTAAAGGTCTTTCGAAGCCTTTTTTCTATAACGCCTGAAGAATTATATAGAAACCCCACTGTGTAGCTTAACGGATAAGGTTAAGCTCAAAGACGCCGGTTCGATTCGCGACCACGGAGAGGCCATTTAAGTGTGAACGAAATGCAAAACATTGGGCAGATCCCACGCCTTGTGGGAATTGGTTTCGTATGAAGCAGCAGCCACGAGTTCTATGCCACATTATTCTGGCTTTGAGCCGGTTGTTACGAGGTGGGTCGACGTGCTTTTTTTAGGGGTGTGCGAATTGTGAAATTTCATCTCGAATCGAATTCTAATCGAATAGAGCCGAATAGTGACCAAAAATATCGAATATCGAATTGAATATCGAATAGTATATTTACACTAAACGTGTACCACCATTTACCGCAAGACAAAGGAAAAATCTTTGACGCTACGGCGTAGCGTCAGCTTTATTATGCGCTTTTGGCAGTTCATTTTTTTTTTTTCTTCGCTTTATAGGAGCGCAAAGAGGAGGCGCCATCCCAGTAAGCAGCGCCACTCCTAACCTCCCAACGGCTAAAAGAAGGGGGTACGGTAGCTAGTTTTTTTACAGCGAAAGCTGTTATGAGATCATTTCACCGGCCGTTTTTGGCGCCATAGTTGTCCGCCGCCGCCGCCGCCGGTGTCCGTAACCATTACGCTCGAAATAAGAAACGAAGAAAAAATTGGCCGCGTATCTGCGTGGCTTCGCTGCAATGTCGTCTAAGACGATAGAAGAGGCGCTGCGTAAGGTATG
>NC_051183.1:121196974-121253334 GCF_013339695.2 Rhipicephalus sanguineus | reverse complement strand
TTTCGTTTCGCTTGATTATGGAAAACAACCTTCGTGGCGTTGCCATGGGGAACGGCGCGCGTGGTTCAAAGTTCGTTTCGCCGAACTGTGCCTCGCCCGTCTCAGTGGTAGTTTCGGGATCGCGTACTGCCGTGCGTGTTTTGCGCGCTCGTGAAAGCCCGCTCTGACAGAAAGTTCGACAAAATGCCGCATGCGGGTGATATTGCGGATGCCCGAATGGTGCACAAGCCAGTGCTGCAGCAAGGAAACCGGTGTGTCCTTTCACTGGGTGCCGCGGATGAACCCTTACGCTCGAAGTGGCTTAGTGTCTGCCATTGCCAGTGTGCTAAACAGTCAAAACCTCTGCGTGTGTGCTCGCTGCACTTTCGTACTGAGGATTACGAGACCAGCCGCAACTGGTGACGGCTTTGAATGTGCCCATCCGAGCAAGTCCTTGCCGCAGCGCCGTTGTTGCTACTGTGGGTCCCGCTACTTCCGTTCGGCTGCTACTAGTGTCGGCGGCCGCGCAGTAAAAGCGGGCAACGTTGGGCACGGCAGCAGTGACGTATGAGAGTCGTATTTTCAGGCGGGAGATTTGAAGCGCGCTAACGCGATGCGGACCACTAAAAACGTGATTTATTTCAAATAAGCACTTCCTTGGCACAAAAGCAGCACTACGAGGTTTCTGGACCGCTATTTCAACAATCAACGTCGACTTAATACTTGCCTTTAGTGTCCCTTTAAGCCCTGCTTGTAGTCAAGCAGCCCTTACCGTGTCGTCGCAATGCTTACTGCGATTCGAATACACTGTGTAAAGCATAACAAATTAACACTGCCGCAGAAAGAAAGCTGCGCGCTGCGCCCACGCGACCCAACAACGGCCGGGCGCCACCTCCTGCCGGCGCAGCCGCCGCGCGTGCGCAGCGCGCGGAACAGCTCTATCACTGCTATCACCACGTGACCTAAGCAACGCGCTCAGACACGCCGCCGGACTCCATCGTTTTCTGCGTGTGTTGTGCATCGCCTCCCGATCGGTCGAGTTTTGGAATCGGTGTGTTTCGGTTGTTTGAAGTGTGCGTGCGCTGTGTGCTCGTCCTTTACCTTCTGCCAGTGCTGCTTATTACGAAGATGCACTATACTCAAAGGGAGACCTGCAGCTTCATATCGTGGAGCACTCGAACTGAAACGGTATGTACCACTATCACGTTGCTACGGCCAGCGCTTTGTTAATCCGAGAGCGCGATCTAATGCCGCTAACTAAGCTTTTCTTAACTGGTTGACGATCGGTGAGCATTTGTTAACGTAGCGAGCATATGTGAGTGTATTGTTTCATCGGGATGAAGGCAAAGTTGTGTGACATTAGGCGCGGGCAAGCTTTGCTTTGTTTGGTGTTGAAAGCAGTGTGCGCATGCGCGGCTGTGATTCGGTGGGGGATTTGAACGCAGTTGTGGCGGTGCCCTCCTGTCGGCGGTGGTGTTGGAAGGGGGCCCCGCTCTCGATGAACCACTATTTTTGATTTAAGAATAGTTGGGTTGTGACGGCGCCTGTTACCTCTAAGCGTCAAGCGTGTCTAAGGCGCGTATGCTTCGGCCTGTTGGTAATTCAAGTGCATTTTTTTCGCACAAGAAAAAAAAACAGGACAGAAAACAACGACGTGGTGTCGCGTCGTTCTTTTCCGTCCGTGTTCGTTTTGTGCGCGAAAACTACCGTGATGCTCGGGTTGATGCGTGTGGGTCATTTTAACGCAGCATGTTGCTTCGTTTTAGGTACGCCCGCGCGAAGCTCGCCTCAGTGCAAATACATTCGTTTCGTTAAATTCGTACCGACGTTTTAATTCATCCGTAACATAGGTTTCCTGATAATGCCGGCACCCGTGCACGGGGAGCCGTTCGTTAAACTTGACTTGTGTTCGAATGAATTTTTCATGTCTGTGTGTGGCCGAATCGCCTTAACTACCTGAACTGTGCAAGCGCTAGTTCGAGCATCAGTGTGCACGTAGACGTGCGCAGGGTTCCCATCAGGGGGGAGGGAAGTAGGAAGGTTAATCGCTGCCCCCCTCCCCCCGCCTTACTACAAAGTCAAAGTAGGGGGCAGACTTTGCGCCCCCCCCCCTCTGTCTGAATTGACTAGGGGGTGCGCCCCCCCCCCTTCGTGCGTACGCCTGAGTGCCCGCGTTCGAGCACAATTTATTTTATTCTATTTGTTTCCATTATGTCTAGCTTTCATTATTTTGTTGTGGTTATTAAGAGTTATATGCGCATCGCCTCGCTTTGGCGTTGTAACTTCGCTAAGTACTTTTACATGTACAAACATTAAAAACGCAGTTTGTACGACCACCTCCAATGATATTATTTGGTAAAAGACAAGCCTAATGATTATAAGACATTTGATTATAAGATTTATAAGACATTCAAGGCTGCAAACTTGCAGCCTTGAAGAGAAGTCCTTGTGCAGAGTTTTGTTTTATATGCTTTTTATCGCTGTGCAGGAATCCTTCATGCCACTAAAGAATGCTCCTTTTTCTTTCAAAATGCGGATGATATTTGTAAAATAGTACTTTCTCTTTCCCAAACAAGCTAATTGCACGTAGAAAAGCTGTTAATTCTCTCCAGTTCCATATGGGCCATGTTATGAGCTCATTTTTGGATGGTACTATCGTGAACAATATGAGCTCGAACACGCGAGCGCGTGGCGAACAGCCTTGAACCTTACGTCGGCTGATTCGCAGCGGCTGGAGTCACTGTATATGCTACCTACAGGTAGCATATACAGTAACTCTAGCAGCGGCGGCTGTCGAAACAAAGCGGAAAGGGCGCCGCGCTTCCACTAGCTGTTGACCCTCCCGCTTCGATATGTTGATGCGAAACGGCATCTTAGAGTGTGTCAGTGGCCGCTAGCGGTGATATGAATTCCCATCAACGCGAACAGCCACATCAGACTAGGTAGCTGCTGAGATATCGGCTGTGACGTAGACTGCCACGATGCGCAGGCCATGCTTGCGCATCGGTATCTCGGTGGTGTCGGCTGAGGATTTTGCTGCGCCTCATTTATTTGTTTTGTTATCATTGCTAGCGGTCATTGGCACGCAATCAGCCGACATCTCGCAGCAACGCTAGCGAGGCGGGAGTACCAACAGTCAGCGGAACAGCGCCCCCCTCTCCCCTCCAGTTTCTGCAGCGCCATCCACGTATCACCCTATCTCTGTTTTAAGGCTATTTTTCCACGTGCTCTCATGTTCGAGCTCATATTACTCAAGATAGCACACGGTACAGAAACTGTTATTTACTGAAACAAATAATTGAAGTCTGCGTAGCGCTTTCCAGACAACGATCTTTTATTTTTTATCATGCAGGGAGCGAGCGTTCCAATAACACCTTGCATTGTGTACGATGGCCCCGATCTTCCCTATGCAAGCAAGCTTTTCCTCCATGTGGACAAAGAACTGCTCTTCAGTGGGTCCAATGCCAAAGAATGAGTAGCTGCACTCATGGCAGCACATTGGCTGTTAAATATCGACTGCCATCACAAGGCGTTCAACGTTCTTGTCGCTGTTGAATGGCTCCTTCTTGGCCAGTGGGTAATGACTCCGAGGACACAAGTAGTAAAGCTCCTGAAGATTTTCAAGAAGGCCTAGAAAATAGGCCTTAGCTTCTGCTTAAAGTATGTCGCCAGCTGTGATTAACTCGAGCTTAAGCCATAAAGTTATATTTTCATATGGTAACGAGTAGTTATTTGTTTTACATTATACAGAAACGAATACTATGGCGGTACTAGTATTTCATTTCAATTTCTTGCTCATTTTCTTGTGACATTTTAATACAAGCCATATTGCCCCTGCCGATTTCAGCATGTTCTCACAGGTCATTCCACTTTGTGGGTTATTGGCTTAGTTTTTATATTCAAGGGAGTTTGTGACTTTTTTGCAGTAGTTTTAATAATTGAGATCTTTTGCTATTGAAACTTTTGCTTAACAAAACTGTCAGTACTTGTCAGTGAAATCATTGCATCGAATATTGTTTTAAAATTTATTTTTGAGCTATATGACAAGCTTTAAGTTTTGTCAATATTTTTAAAGGAAATAAATACTCGTTTTATTCAGTTACCAATGATTCTGTTGTCTTTGCTTGGAAAGGGATAATCTTTAAATTTCCTTGAACATGCCCGTGTAAAATTTGATTGAACTGTTGTTATGTAGGTAATGCTTCTGCAGGGCTGTCGTGGTCATAACGTCTCTATTCCCATGCATTTCCTGCATATTACCGCATTCAGCATGCGCTGCAACGTGCGCGTCATGGCCCGATTGCTCACTTTTTTGTGTTGGAGCCACAATCCATTGCTTTTGAGAAAGTGGGAAAGATTTCATAATTCCAGCAATGTGCACGGTTTTCTACTTCACTCATGTACTTTCCCATAAAAGAGATAATATGGAGGCCTGCTGTGGAAAACGACATTCTGAGTCCTTAAAATGTTGCGTGAGTTGTCACGGAGCATTGATACCCTGCTCGTCTATCAGCTACAGCTGTGTGATGACAGTGTTTACCCTACTAAGAAGTCGACAACAGGCACATTGGTGTGGGCACTGCTGGAATTTTGAAACTTTACCAATCCACTTTCTCATCA
Source organism: Rhipicephalus sanguineus (assembly GCF_013339695.2). Classification (NCBI taxonomy): domain Eukaryota; kingdom Metazoa; phylum Arthropoda; class Arachnida; order Ixodida; family Ixodidae; genus Rhipicephalus; species Rhipicephalus sanguineus. Next base: position 121,248,735 of record NC_051183.1, on the reverse strand, counting down.
AGGAATTGCACATTTCTGAACTATCTCTTTAACAGGAGAATGGCCAGACCGTACCTTGTGTGTTCCAGTTGATTTCAAACACATGCACTGATGTTATGCAGCCCATTTAAGACGATGGCACCTTATTTTATCAACTGCATAAGTGCAGGTATAAGAAGTGGCACCAATATTTCCCTTCTTGGGAAGGGCAACTTCAGCGGGAAAATTCATTCTGGGGTGCGCCCGAAGGGACCAGGTGTCTGTAGTGCCCCAAGGGGGCTGACAGGGAAGAAGGTTCATTTGTGCTTCTCCCTGTAACTGCTACCTTTTCGAGGGCGGTTTCATCTATTACACCCCACTCGCACGGGTGTAGCTTGTTCTAAGACCCATACTGCACTATACGCCTGTGTTACAATGAAGCATGTTAAATTGAATTCCTCATGAAGTGGAAATAACGCCCTTGCTTCATATTTTGACACAAACGCCTTGGTCATTTGTGCTCCATGTCATTTGTGCTCCTTGTTTGGCGGCATACGCGATGCCGCTCCACACACTCGAGAAAGGTCATTGAATACCGTAGAATTTGTCTCGGATGTACGAGCTTTGTGTTTATAAAAGCTTGACTTTATTTTGTACTATTGGATAACTGTGTGAACATCTTGCAATGTGTGTCAACACATTTTAGGTAATGACTTTGTATTCAGTCACGATTGCACTGTATATGTAAGATGCCGTGCTTCATATGCACCACAAAATCAGTGCTGCTGCCAGCATTTTCCTTCTGTGGCAGGAGCCACTATAATAGGTCATGCGCCCTTGAAAGGACTGGCTAAAGGGTAAGCTTTCTAGCGTTTCAATGGGAGCCAAATGGGAGGGGGGAACCACTCGAATTATGGAAATTTTTGCCTGGGTGTTTGGGTGTAATTGTGCATAAACACCCTACACCTTTTTTTCATTTGGGTGTAATATGCTTTTACACCCAACCACACCCATTGGGTGAAAGTTTGAAATTACACCCATTGTATAGGTGTAATCCTGCTTGGTACACCTATTTTTTGGGGTGTAGGGGTGTGAGTTATAGACACCAAGTTACACCCATACGGGTGTAAAGTGGTTTACAGTGTACTCTTCATCACAAAATTCCTGATATTGGGCTGGGCTCCACACGACACATTTAAACTATACTGGATAACGAAAACTATGATCTCTAGCAGCCCAAAGCCTGACAGAATACAATGTACGTATGTTTATCAAGGCGAAATCCTTCGATGCCTCACCAGGTGAGAAAATTCAACGTCAGCGTCGACCGTCGTCCCGCTGCTTGTGCGTCAACACGACTGAGCGCAAAAAATCGCCACGCGATGACGCAACCATATGTCATTAGTACCTCAGATATTGCAATTTGTTTTCGTTACCATGATATATTCATGACGTCACTATGACGTAACCTCACTATATCATTAATTGCTTTAGGATCCGCCTATCACGGAGTCAATGAAAAACGAAGGGAGGTGCAGAAAGCGTGCAAGGCCTCCGACTGGAGGCCCTGCAAATCCGCGTAAGGTCCGAAAGCATTCGGAAGGGGAAGGGAGAGGATCAACGCATCGACTGGGCAGAAAAGAAAGGAGATGGTTTTCGCCTCGGAGTCGTGTTAGGCGAATGTGTAAGGGAGCGTCAGATTTTTTAATGTATTTACAATATCCCAAAAGGCTCTCGTGCGGGAGTATTGGATGTGTGGTATGATCACACTTACACGAAAGACAAAAACGGGACATAGATAACGCTACCACCCGTAACACAACTACTCAGACAACTTATGGAAAAAAGGTTGAGATACTTAAACTGTGAAATTAATACGTATTTACAGTGGAAACATGAAAGAGAATTCAAATATGAAGTGAAGATATGAAGCTTGATCACGTGAATTAAGACGCACACACAAACATTGAAAAGCACATACTAGCAGTTTGTATGTGCAGTCGTAGTTTAAAATCAGTGCCCTGATACCAAATATGTTAATATGTACTATAGTGAGCAATATGAAGTGCATCACCAAATTCAAATTTACTCAGTGATTACTTTCAATTGACTAATAAGAATGTGGCATGTTAAACTGGGTAGATGAGATTAAGAATTTTGTAGGTGTAACGTGGCAGCAGAAAGCACAAGACCGGGTTGATTGGCGGAAAATGGGAGAGGCCTTTTCCCTGCAGTGGGCGTAGACAGGCTTATTATTATTATTATTATTATTATTATTATTATTATTATTATTATTATTATTATTAATCTGCCAGAGATGCCTTTCCGCTTGAGCATTCATTGTCATCAAACATTTGCGATTGCCAACTGTGCTTATCCACTGTGACCGTCAATATGTAATTGTAATGTTGCTTCTTATGTTGCTGACTACTATACGTATCAAAACTGGTAGTAATATCTAGTCTGTTAGGTGGAACCGTTTTCTGGTAACAAGATTTGAAATGATGGTAAGTTAGCTGGCGAACTCTATGACGACGCACGAATGCCCGTTTCTGACAATTGCACGGAGTAAGTCAGGCTATTTTTCTGTGCTGCTGAATTGGTTGGTGCTGGAGGCCCGTGTACTTAAGTTTAGGAGCACGTTAACGAACACCAGATGGTCAAAATTTCCGGAGCCCTGCACTACGGCGTCTCTCATAACGAAAACATGGTTTTGGGACGTTAAACGCCGACAGTTATTATCACGAATTCCTTCATTAGGCAAGATCAGTGAACAAACTTTTGATGTAAAGAATCTTCGCAAAAATTGCAATGAGAAAGTGGTGGATCGATCCGCAAAAAAATTGGATTAGACAGTTTCTAACTTTGTATATGTTGAGTACTAGTATTTTCTCCCATCGGTAGGTGACCCCGAAATACAAAAAGACAGCTCGTGAAATTCCCGCTTGCAGGCCATGCTTGCAGTGCTTCATAACGTTCCGCGTAAAATCTATATTTCTTTTGCGGTGGTTCACGACAGGGATAAGGAGACGGAATATTTCCTGTCACTGCTTCTGCTGAGGCGCGTCATCGCACAAATACCACCATCGTGGCTAGCCTGTCGGCTTTTAAGCAGCAGCACTTCCGGCCAAAGTTTGTGGTCGTTTTAACACGGAGCGCTAGAGGGCACTGCAATCATGGCGCCCATAAAGTCACCATAAAGCCCGTTCCAGTGACTTTAGTCGTCCAAGGCCGCGCAAGAGAGCGCGTCACGTGGTATTTCTTTCTTTTTTTCTTGTTTATCACGGGTATCTGTAGTATGCAGAAAAAAAAAACAACTCTTACTTCATAGAGAGTTATAAACAATCTAATCGGACCTTTTACAAACCGTTCTAGAACAATCTGCTTCAACCTTTCCGCCCAGCTCCGTTTATTCGAGAAGTGTTTATTTATTTTTGCTAATACGCAATTAGTCACAACAACAATTGTGTGAAACACTTGACGCAGTAATCAGCAAGATTCATTTGATGACGTCGTCATACAATGCATCATGACATTTTTAAACTCTGGCTCGAGATCGCTAGGTTAACTTGGATACCGTGGTCACGATGAGGAAATACTGCAAGAAGCGCTAAAAAAGAGCCATTGTGAAGGCTAAAAAGGTAGAAGAGTTTAGCCCGCCTACGCTTATTTAACCAGCCACTGCCCGCCTAACTTTATTTGATTCATACGGTTATGTGGGGAAAGTGGCGTTGACGTGACAGCGGTTCCACCTCGGCACGTTATTTTTACGCTGTGCCGCGATCTGATTAGATGTGCGAACGAATGTATCGTGGATTTATAAATATGGGTGCGGCAGCATCACTTCATTGGCCCCTAGTTTTGGCAAGACGTATTGATAAGCATATTCGAGGTCATAAAACTCCTATGGAATGGCTTTTAGCTTTAAGTGGCTCCCTGAAGTTGCTTTCATTGACCCGAGCGCCCACCGGCAATGTAATAACCACCTTGCTTCCCATGATGTGTGGGACTCGGACACGTCTAAGAAGCGCCGCATACTCTTGTTACAGTGCTCCCACGCTGTGCAAACCCTTTGGTGTATCGCAAGCTGATTGCTTTACGAGACCGATGCAATAATTCGCACCGGAGGGGAAGGCGGTGAACCAAAGGATAGGCGTACTCACCTGGAATATCACGCGGATTTCTTCTGCCGTGGGCGTACTGTCGCGCGGCGTAATGTCGGGGAGCGTAATGTCACCTGCATTCTTGGCGACGAATTCGGAGAAATTTATCATTCCGTCGCCATTCCTGTCTACCTCTGCGATCTCCATCTCGAGCTCCTCCTGGGTCAGGTTGAAGCCCAGTACGCTCATCATGGCGCCCAGGTCCTCGGCGGTGATCTGGCCATCGCCGTCTTTGTCGTACCACTCGAATTCTCTGCGCAGCTTCGCCAGCTCCTCCTCCGAGAACTCCTCCGAGCCGTCAGTGCCAACAGCAACGTCTCGTCTGCTCGGCTCCGGTGCGGCGCCATTGCTCGTTCTTGTGCTGGCATGGGCGTCCAGGAGGTTTTTGATGGACCTGGAGATGCGGGCTTTCTTCGCCGGCGGTTCCATTCGAGGGCTCGGCATTGGCGCTTCTTCAGGGTGGTGTGTTGGCGGGGAGCGCTCCATGGCCGTGACTTGCGCTCCGCCGCCACTCCCACCGCAGCTGGTTCACCTTGTCTTGTCTTGTCGCCTAGATCTTGGCACATACCCACAAGGGGGATTGGCCACACTGTACTTTATAATGTAAATGGTTTACACAACGCTGGCTAAAAAATAAAAAGGAGAGAAATTAGATAAGAACTATAATAACATTCCTTAAAGAAAAAAAAAAAAAGGTGAAAGGGGCAGAAGCTTTCGATAAACCATAATATAAAAAACAAATTAGCAAAAATAAAGAAGGGGATCAAAGAATTGGATGTAACTGGCGGTACCACTAGCAACGTATCCTTCCAGTTGCCTGAATGAATTTATGTAGCGTTGACAGAATAACACTGCGGCCCGCACCCAACTGATTGGCTCCAAACGATAAAAGGGTGGGTGTATCAACTGCCAATCCGAGCATGCCAATCGGTCTCTCAAGAATTATTCGGCGCAGTGAGGCGAAACGGCGGCATGTGAGAAGAAAGTGATCTATTGTTTCCGGTTCATTACAAACTGCACATAGGTTAGTTAATGAAAATCCTGATTTGTGGAGATAATAATTTAACCGAGGAACTCTACAGCGAAAGCTTGTTAGGGTCACCTCACATTGACGGGAAAGGCAGTTTGCGGTGTTCCATGTGAATTGCAAGTGCCGAAATTCTTCAGATTGTAGGAGCGATGTTTCGTTGATTTTTAAGATTAATAGGCGTTTGAATCGTTCAGCAGTAATAAAAGAAAACTGTGGAGCTACTAGTACCACCGGGAAATTTAACGATGCCGAAGCGAGCGAGTCAGCGGTTTCATTTAGTGCAATTCCAGCATGCCCGGGGACCCAAAGAAACCGAACTTCTGATAGGCTACGCGGTACAAGAGACCAAAATATCCTGAGAAGAGGAGACTGCTTTGCGGACGTTAAATGTGTACAAACAGATAAAGCATCCGAAATAATAATAGCTTTTGATTGCTGAGAATTTAGTTTCCGAAGAGCCAATGTAATAGCCAGGAATTCTGCAAGATAAATTGGCGTGAAGTCAGGCAAACGGAGCGCAAAAGACCAATTAAGTTGATGAGAAAAAATGCCTACTCCAGCCTTCTGAAGATTTTGCGTTGCATCCGTCGAAATTACCACATAATGAGGAAAATGACTGAGATGGTCTTGAAGGAGGCCCTCCAGAACATGCTTTGGAAGTAATTTAGCATTTTTTGGAAAAATGTCATCGAAAATTAAGTCAACTGGCATCGAACATAGGGTTTGGGGAGTTAAATGCTGAAGGGAAACGTGAAGATTAGACAACAGAGACTCGACGAAAATGACTTGGGGTCTTTGATAACGAGGCCACGGGCGCCTAAAGAAAGAATCTGGAGATTTGATGAAAAGTGTCTGTGAACGGGAGAGGGGCGCATCGTAGAGTTTTAAAAATGTTTGCACGGTCAGCTGTCGAAATCTTGCATCAAGCGGAATGATTCGAGCTTCCAAATAAAGCACGCTGTTCGCAACACATCTAGGTAGTCCGAGACACAGCCGCAGAGCTTGCCTTTCTAACAATATAAGAGGTCTTAATTTGTATTCTGCACTTCCGGAAAACAGAACGCAACCAAACTCCAGAATTGGGCGTACATAAAGTTTGTATATTATAAGTAACGTATCCCTGCGCATCCCTGAATTCTTATTGCAAAACCGGCGTAGCAATCCTAAGGCGCTTTCTGCTTTACGGGTGTTTGATTCTATTTGTTGCTGCCAATTTAACTTTTCCACGTAAAGAATGCCTAGATATTTTAGTGCCGCTACTTGTGGAATCGGTTCATTTCGATAATGCAGTGAAAGAAATACGGGAACGGATAGCGGAAATACAAGCAAAGCACATTTGCTAACATTAAGCGAAAAAGCCAGCCCGTCAATCCATACCTCAAGCTCACTCAAGTACGACTGTAAGATTTGATACAGAGTATTGATATCTCGGGATGACGAGAAAAAAGCAATATCATCAGCGTAGACGTAAAGAGGAACATTTTTATGAACTGGAATTGATGATAATAAGATATTAAATAAAAGAGGTGACAAAACTGATCCTTGCGGAACACCTCTTGTTTGCTTATATGAGGCAGAAGTAATTCCCTCGTGGCAACAAAAGAATTGTCTCTCAAAAAGAAACTCCTGAACCCAAGATATAATGTACTTAGGCACATCACAGTCCACTAATCTTGAGATCAATATACTGTGTTCCACGCTATCGTAGGCTTTTGCAATATCTAATGTGACTAATGCAGAAAGCTCACCAGATACTTTTGCAAGGCGAATTCGGCTTTCCAAATCAACATGAGCCGACCATATAGAGCACCCCTGTCTAAATCCTACTTGCCTTGGCGAAAGGATACCCTGACGATTGATGAAATCACTGAGCCTGCTATGAAGAATTTTTTCAATTATTTTAACTAAATTTGAAGTAAGCGAAATTGGCCGAATGTTATCCAGTACATATCCGAGGCTTTGATTTTTTCGCAGCAACACAACTTTAGCAATTTTCCATGCGCTTGGAATCCATGTATGCTGTAAGGAGCAGTTAACAATATTCAAAAGCTCAACGGGGTGGGAATTAAATATCAGTTTAATCATAGAGTTTGTAATCTGATCCGGACCGGGAGCCGCTTGGTTTACAGTTAGTATGACATCTGCCAATTCCTCCATAGTGACTTCCCGAAAGTCCGAGGTTGAGCTTTTGAATGCCAAAGGTCTCAAGCATGACGAAGCAAAACGCGCTTCAAGTCCTTTCGCGATACCCTCTAACAAATCGGTTGCCTCTTTAGGCGACAGCACTACTGAATGCGAATACGCTGGTACCTGTGTAGATTTTTTGTTCCGTGAAAATCTGTACAGAGCAGATCTTTTATCAGGTTTCGATAAATGCGAATGTAAGTCTGATTTGTGTTTATCTTTAGCTGTAGCGACTGTACGCTTAAACAATGCTGCGTGGAATTTATAGTCAACCCAATTTTTCGGCGTATGGTTGTGACGTAAACGTTTCCAAGCAGCTTTACGTCGCCTATACGCAAGCGTGCAGTCTTCATTCCACCAAGCCGAACTTGACGGTGTGCTGCCATATTTAACAGAAAACTCTGCCGGCTGAACAGAGTCACTTAGACTCGCTACTACTGAAGCAGCTCGTTGCTGTCCGACACGTCCTCCCAATGACGAAAGCGCAGAATTTAAAACAGTTTTATAAATTTTATAGTTTATGAATCGTTGTTGCCGGATACCAGAGGTGAGGTGTGGTAGCATTATTTCATAGGTAATCGGTACATGATCACTACTCGTCCCATTATCAAACGTTTCCCACGATGAAATTATAAACTGGCCACACGAAAAAGTCAGATCTAATGTTGATGAGCTTATCCCGCGTAGAAAGGTAACTTGCCCAGAGTTATGGCAACGAAAATTATTATCCTGTAACCAATTCCACAATCGTTTGCCGCAACCATCTGTTTTAAACCCCCAAGAAGTGTGATGCGAGTTAAAATCCCCTGCCAATAAAATTGAATTTGAAGGAGAATTCTTGATGACACAATCTAGGTGATCTGTGCGTCTTACTCCATTTGGAAAGTACGCATTGATCACTGTAATCCTGTAGGAGTCAGGTAACAAACAATCTATTGCTAACAGTTCACAATCCGGACAAATATGTTCAAAAGTTACAGTAACATTATGACACATTTTTGAAGAGATTAGGGCCAACAATCCACCTCCTCTACCTGGCCGATCCAGTCTAAAAGTTCGAAAATTATTCAGAGTAAATTTTTGGTTTACTGAAAGCCAAGACTCTTGAAGTAAAATTATATTAGGATTTGTTTGCTGTATGATATAAATAAGATCTGTGTAAGCGGAAGATACGGAACGACAATTCCACTGGAGAACTTTTACAGGCGCTATGGTGGACTTAATATAGTTGACTCAACCGCAGAACGCAAAACGTCCTGCTCGTTGTTGCTATCAGTAGTACCTTTTTTAGGTTTCGACATTGGCGAACTGGTTGGAGACAATGGAGCACTGCGTCGTTTATGAATGATATTACCAAGTCTCATGTCACCAAATGACCCACTGGGCCCCGCAGGGGCCGGTGACTGAGAGCTGACGAGCTTTTCTGGGGGAATATCTTCTTGACACCGATTGTTTTGTTCATTGTCGAGGTGCCCAGCTTCACCCTGAACCGTGGTAGTGTGTGCACCAAAGGAGGGAATAAGGCTGTTTAACCTGGCGGCGAGCATCTCGGTCAGACCTTCAGCAAAGGTGTTGAAAAGCCGTTCCACAATCATCGGCATGGCTTTATCTATCGCTGCCGACACTGCGGAAGCGACCGTCGCTTCAATGGACCCACACTGGCGTGCCGTAGCAGCGGCGTACCCCACTTCGCGCTCTTTAATGAAGGATGTTGCCTCAGACCGAGAACAACGGCGTTTCTCCACAATATCTAGAATTTGTGTTTCACGTTCACGAGCTGGGCAGCTATTGTCCGTGGCTGTATGAGCTCCATCACATAGGCAACACCTGCAGTTGTCAACCTGACAATCTGCTGCGGCATGTGCCCCACCGCATTTCGCACATCTCAATGAGGACCTGCAAGCGTTGGCACTATGTCCAAATCGCCAGCAGTTACGGCACTGCAGTGGGCGAGGTGTCAATGCCTCTACACGGAACAGATAAGGCCAGGCCTTCAGCTCAGTGGGGCGTGTGAGACCGGCAAAGGTAACGATGACGCTTTCAGTAGGGACTCGCGTATCACCTACAGGTCTGGTGCATCTGTAGACAGATATCACTCCAGCCGGAGAGACCATCTTTAAGAATGCTTCAGGACTAATGTTAGTTGGAACACCGCGAACAATGCCCTTCACGCAAGCAAGATGAGGGGGGATAAAAGCGCGAACAGCAATGAACGCAAATCTCGTGGAGGCCAGTAAGTCCGTTAAGCATTGAAGATTTGAAGACCTACATAGTATGCCAGTCTTGCCGAAGCGCCTCACCTCCGAGATGTCCAGAAAATGCCCGGTTATGTTGCGAAGCTCTTCTTGAAACACCTCCGTTTCACTCAACCGAATGGTTCCACCATCAGTGGGCACAAGCGCGACAGGCAAACTGCTTACGCCGTTCTTGAGGAAACACTCCAGTGGTACCGAGTCAGCAGGGCGACTGGCCGACCAGGGCGAGCCCTGGCCGGGACCGGAGACCGGCATTGATGGCTCCTGAAAAATCAGCAAAAAAAAAAAATCTACCGCAGATAAAGAACCAAAGGTGATAAGTGTGGCCAAACCCCTCTCACAGGACGTGCAATCGAAGGCTCGAACAGTCCTCCAGCAGCCTACTCCTGCTGAAGCTGGACGACACCTTTCGAACAAGGTCACACGCCGGGATGATGATTGTGATCTTGCATGAGCTATCTTCTTCTCAATCTTCGGCTTCGCTCCTAGAACACGTGCGCCGGTATTTCCTGCGTGCGCTGCAGTACCTCTGATGAGCGAGAGAACGGGTACGCAGAGAGAGAGAGGGAGAGACAAAGAAAGTCATAGAAAGAAAGAGGCAGCCAGAAATAATGAGACAGAGAAAGGAAAGAAAGAGAGAGAGGGCAAGGGACAGCAAAAAAATTTGGTTGATCCCTCTGATATAGGAATCGGTATAGAACACGAAAGTGAAACAGTTGGCACATAAGCGGAAGTCTTCGAAAGACTCGCGACCGGGATACATTGTCCGGAGACATTGCATTGCACGCGCCGGAGCATCGCGCAAATAACATGTGAACTGTTCGCAAACGGTGCAGGCTAAACCGAACGGGTTGTCACTGAATCGTTTGGTGAACTCGCGGTCCGCTGCAGCGAAGGGTGCATGATTTGCTGGTCGTGGACCATCCTGTGGGTGTGCTGGGCATCCTGCGTCGTATTGTCGAGCGGCGTCCCGCTGGCGGGTCGCTTCTGCGAAGATACGATCATTTCGGTCTTGGTTCGGTGTGTGTATGGCAGCCAGTAGGGTCGCGTTGCGGTCAATTTCTGGAAAGCGAGAGGCAGAGTTCTCAGCTTGAGCCGTGAACGCGCGAAGGCCTCCCGCTCCCCCCTGGCGTGTCCATCGCTGCACCAAATTCACTAGCGCGACGTTAGCTCGCCGACGTCGTTGTCTTTCGACAGCGCTTAATACCACAGTTCTCGTAGTCGCTGCCATCACACTCTTATCAATGGACAGCGGAGAAACACCGTGGGTGCATATGGAAGCTGCACTACGCTGCACACGCTAGCACAACGCGAAAGACGAAACACGTAACTGAATCGTCACCGAGTCAAATCAGCGCGTACAGCGCGTCGCAATTGCAGCCTCCGCGATCAACTTCAGAAACATTTTCAGAGCTAATTGCGGAGGCCACGCTCCGCTGTGCTGAGTAGGGCGAACGCCACCTAGGTGGCGTTGGTAGTGCTTCTTGATGCCAGCGTCCCTTCGAATGGTGGCATCGAGGCGTGGTAGTGCTGAGACCACCGAAGCGTTCACTGTCGGTGCGCGGTAGTGTCATAATGCAGTACTTCTCTTTTCTGCTCGTAGGCGGCGGCACCGCCCCGAGCAAGAGCGCAGGTACACGGAGGAGTGTTAGATCACGGCCGCGGTTAGATATATAAGGCGCGTCTGTGGAGCTCCCTGTAAATGCGTTTGTGGCGCAATGGGTTAAACGCTCGGCGACCTATCGTCGCGGACCGAGAGGTCGTGGGTTCGATTCCCAAATTTTCTACGTTTGTGGAACTTTTTATTCTGTTTTTTTCTTTGTATTATGTTCGTGTACATTTTAAGAACGTCATATCCGTGACGGAAATACGTCAGTGAAGTCTTGGTGGACCCCGGCATAAAACACTTTCGTGTTAAAAAGGTAGAGAGAGAAATACAGAAATAGAAATAAACAGAGACCAAAAATAGATATCAAAAACAGGGAGAAAGTAAATGAAGAAAAAGAAATACACGCAGAAAGAAAGAGAAAATAGCGAGAAACAAGGCAGGCAGCTCCTTCTGGGGAACCTATTTTAACAGCGTAGCAGTTTAAGCCAGTCGTGTAGTTACCGGCAAAGAAAAAAAAGTCAGTGTTTCGCCGCAAGGGCGAAGCAATGAATGCGATAGCGAGAAAAGCTGCCCGTGATAGACGCGCTGCTACGCTGCAGAAACATCACGGGCCCCGGCAGCAAATACCACGCGAGCAGACAGCGGAAGGGCAAGGTTCTCCGTCCGCAAATATTAGCAGAAGCGAGCGAGCTGGCCGACGACTTTTAAATGCGCCCATTGCGCTCCTCGCGCCATCTCGCTGGTAATGAAGAAACGGTTATAAGCGCCTGCCGTGTCGGAGTGCTGCCAGCGGTAAACGGTGTGTATATAACGCTCGCCGTTAGCTACCTGAAGGATGTGCGTTTTGTGGCGTAGTGGTTAGCGCCACGCTCTGCAGAGCGAGAGGTCGCTAGTTCGATTCCGTGCTTCGGAATCATTTTTCTGAATTATATTTCTTTGGGACTTTTATATATATAAATACCTATACATATACGGTGCATGACGGCGGTGACGGCGACGGCAAAAACCTGCCGAGACTGTCCATATAATTGCTATCGCAATAAGAAGAAGAAAACTACGCGCCGCGATGACGTTACTGCGCATTGTGGGGGCCGGGGTTAAGTTCCTTCCCACTGCTGCCACCAGTTGTTGCGACGTTATTGTTGCGTCGTACCTGGACTCCATCTGCTGGCGTGACAGAGTATCCGGGTTGAGGAACTGACGCTTGCAAGTTGGGAAAACGAAAAGAAACAAGTTTACTGTCACTTTTTGTACACTTAATTACACAGTGAAAAGGTAAGAGTTCAGGGACGAGCGAACTGGAAGAGCACTTTAAATCATGCCTTAGAGCCCCTTGTCTCACTCAGCACCGTCGTTATAACCCCTCCGGCTGGCTCCTCCTTCTTGATTGTAACGAATCACAGACACGACACCGCCCACCATGGCACCAGCCAAAAACACTGTTGCCGATGGTCGTTGCACTCGCTGATGGAGCAAAGTTTCTGCGGTCAATGAGACTCTTGTGGGGTCAGCCGGGAGAATAGGGTACTCGGGCAAGTTCATCTGCCTCTCCCCAGCAGGGCACGAAAGGTGTTACGGTGCCATCTTTGACGTCTCTCTGCGAGTTGACGGTATCTCTGCCGCCCAACGGAGCTCGTACGAGGCTCTTCCCATTGTGGGGCGCTTCCCGTCGCGGGGAGGCCGTTTCTGGGATGGATGCAGGTGCCCCAGTAGTGTGAGAACGCATCTCCCGTCCATTCTCATAGACATTGCGTCGCCACGGATGGTCAGTTATAACAGCCTCCTCTCTCGCCAGTGGAGAAACGGAGGGTAGCAGTCACCGCTGCTGCTCAAAGGGATGACGGAATTCTCCGCCGTTGAATGCCAGAAGCTCGCCTTCGCTTGTTGCATTGTCTGGTTCGGCGTCTCTGAAACTCAACCACATACACAAGCAATCATTCGGCCACCTCCGAGTATACCAGGGCAAAAGAGGGATGGCAAACAAACTTTCATTACTAGCTTTATATGAAAATCTCACACTCAAAACTCTCAGGACTCGCTAATGCGGAGAAACAAAAGGTGGTAATTTACTCAATCACACAAATTGATGCACGAGAAAAAATTTCAAATACCAATTTCGAGATATTGTGAAGAGCACCCTTGGATTGCTTAGAAAGAGCGGCTAAGCACGCCAGCATTTCCGTTCAATTTGCCCTGACTATACTTAGTTTCAAAATTATATTGCTGAAGAATCAAACTCCGCCTCAAATGGCGACTGTTCTTTGATGTCGTGGTTTGTAGCCAGGTAAGAGGACAATGGTCAGTGTCTGCGGTGAACATGAGGCCTCCGAGATAACACTGCAATTCATGAATGGTCCACACAGTGCAAGCGCACTCCTTTTCCGAAGCGCAGTACGCCATCTCACGAGAGCTCAATTTGCGGCTCAGGTTGAGCACGGGATGTTCGTTTCCATCGTCATCCTTCTGACACAGAACGGCACCTAGGCCTGGATCATTCATCACACTGGGCCATAAACTATCAGTCGTAATCGGGAGCTCGCAGAACCGGACGGCTAATCAGTACAGCCTTCAGGCTTAAGAAGGCAGCTTCCTTCTTTTCATCCCAGACTACGTTTGCCTGTTCTGTCCCGCGGATAGTCTGCTAACGCTGAAATATCAAGCTAAGATTTCTGAAACGTCGACCTATGTTGTGACATAAATATTTTACGGTTGCTCTTGCAAAACAACCTTCTCGTCCCTTACGGTCAAAACACTTAACAATTGGTTCGACCGCGTCTCACAGGTGTCTGAACGATCGCTCATACTACAACGTTCGGAAAAGCTTAATAATGATCCGCTCATGTGATCACTCGATCAACAATTCCTCACAGAAAAAGAACAAAACCTAAGGGATAAACACTCTCTTCTACCAGGCCCATTCGGTTAAAGTTTCCTGCCCATGCCAACGCATCTGCGTAAACTACTGTGTTCTCCAGAGCGCTTCAATTACTCTCATTGTTATAGCGTTGCAAAAAACTAAGTACGAATAACCACTTACCTAATCCCTCTACGTGCGCGTAAAATGTCATCCTTACGTTACTTTACAACACACAGTGCACAACAAAAAAATAACCCTAAGTGCGAACACGCCAAAAGCACCTCACAACATTTTCATTGGTTTTGATGCTGAAACCTTGCACCAAATGCCCGTTCATTCTTATAGCGCGTAACGAAAACTGCACCGCTGAGTGCCAAACTCATATCGCAAACTGATTTGGTCTTATGCTAATATCCCCTCAAAAGCCTATTCACCCCAAATCGACATGAAAGTGAAAGCATACAATATCGCACTAAACCTTTCAAAACTAGAAAAGTTACAGTTTTCGCGGTAAAAACAGCTTCTTTAGAAGTTCATCCTAATGATTGAGGAACTTGGATACTCTCGTCAGCCTTTTCTACTGCGCCGTCTTTTTCTTCTTAATACTTTACACCGCATCTTGTAACCAACAAAATTAAAATGACTGACGTCTGCATCTCCAACACAACCATGAGTAACCCTAGTTTGCGCGCACTTGCAAAATTACTCAAATTAACCGTTCCCCCCTCTCTCAATTATATACGCTTGAATCAACGCGGAAAAATACCGTGGCGCGCTTGTTCGTGCTCTAAGGAAGCGATTTTGACTGATGAAATACCAACGAAGCGGGCTTTCGCAACGGAGAAAAAGTATGCTAAAAGGAATGAAATATTAAGGTTGAATATAAAGGGAAAATGTCTGGAGATGCAGAACATATTAAGCATGCCTTTGAGGAGCATTACAAAGAGCTGTTAAGTCTAGAGTACCGAGCAGGCCTTGTTACGAGCATCATTTTTTATCAGCTTTGCCTAGATTAGACGCCGAAGAAACGGAAAAATTAGCAGCAGATATTACAGCTAAAGAGATTGAAATGGCCATAGCACACTTTAACCCAGGAAAGTCGCCATGTCCTGACGGCCTAACAGCAGCCTTTCACGACGCTTTCTGTCCTCAAATAGCCACGCTACTAGAACGGGTGTTTAAGGAGGCGTATCAAGCAGGACGCCCTCCACCGTCTTTCAAAAGGGCTTACACAGTCTTGATACCAAAAAGCGACGATAAGAATAAACTTAACAATGTAACAGGCTATAGATCAATTACGCTCACCAACGTAGATTGTAAAGTATTAGTGAAGGTATTTGCGAGCAGACTACAAGGTGTTGTTTGCGATATAGTAGGGCCGCATCAGACCTGCGAGATAAGAGGGAGTTCAATATTTACCAATATCCACGTGTCTCGCAGCATACTCGAAATTTATGATGCAGATTTTAGAAAAGTCGATATGTAGCAAATTGACTTAGAGAAGGCATTTGATAGAGTATGTCACGATATCCTGTTTTCTATTCTCCGAAGAAGCTTCACCCCTAAAATAAAGAGAAATAAGTCAGGCAGTTCCTTCAGGGGAACCTCTTTTATCTGCGTAGCTGGTTAAGCCGGCCGTGTACTTACCGACACGGGGAAAAAAGGAAAAGAAAACTACGCGCTCCGATGACGTTACTGCGCGTTGTCTAGGACCTAGTTTGACATTTGCTGTGCTATAGCCGATACACCGCTCCACCGTCTGCCCGTCTGCCTGGACACTGCGCACAACAGCTCGGACGCGCCAGATATGATGTCACGGCCAACTGCTCATATGCGCTGCTTCATTCCGTATAATGCCGACGCGCATAGGCGTGCGCAGGGTTCCCATTCATGGGGGGGGGGGGGGGGGGGGACGAAGGCTCGTCGCAGCGCACCGCCTCCATATTATGTCAGTGTGTGGGGCTGATTCTGCGCCTCCCCTTAGGTGAATAGGGGGGGGGGGCGGACCCCCCCCCCCCCTTGTGCGCACGCATGTGACGGCGGAGTGCGGTGCCTGACGCAGACCGAAACAAAGGTACGCACTGCCGAAGAGGAAGCCGCTTACAGGGAATCGCAGCGCGCTGCCAAGCGCGACTGCTGGACTCGACCCGTTTGAATTAGTCCACGAAGTAATACCAGGTAATACGGCTGAAGTGGCGAGAGGCGACTGTGCTTAAATAGAGTGGAAATTTGATTACTAGGCATCACTTCGAATGGCCAGGTCAGCCAGGAACCGATGAGCTCCGTTGTGCGTACAGCCTTGCGCCGCCAGTGCAACTAGGCCCGGCTTTCTTTATGTCATAACGCCATGTTCTCTGTTACAGGTGGCGTCCAGGTCGCACCACCGAACTATGTCTCTGGAAATGAAAATACACATCTCGAAGACCGCACATTCATCTACTACTACCGGCGAAAGGAATGGCATGGCGGTGACGCTTCGAACACCTTCTTATTAATGCGAAATCCATAAATGTCTCACCTAACGCGGAAATTGGCCATCGGCCGAGTCCGGCGGCGTCAACACTAGTGATAAAAAAGATCATCATAACGTGATGACGTCAGAGATGGTCATATTTTGTCACGTCATCGTGACGCCAAATAACGTGATGTCATATGACCTTGTCATCAAGTGACATCAACGCTTGGTCAAGGGTGCGACCGATCACGGAGACGGGGCAACGTCGAGTTGCAGAAAGCTCGCTGTGCCTGCGATCGGAAAGCACCGACCGATCAGAAAGCACCGCTTGGAGAGCGTCTTTAATAAAACATGGACTGTGCACATGTGAGCACAGGATGGAGTCCGATGCAAACTCGTGGTGGCCAAATTTCGGGAAGTAGTATAAATGAAAAAAAAAATTAAATAAAATAAAATAAATAGGCAGATCCCCCCCGCATTCTGGAATTCGATTTCATCAGAAGCAGTCAGCGAGTAGCACCCTATGAAGGATTTGCCTCTTTGAACCAAGCGCTTTACAATGCTGTATAAAGGGTAGCTCATGGCCTGACGTGGCGTCGGTACTGACCTTAGTGCAGAGACGTCGTGTTCATCGCGATGAAGTGCGCGGTACGGTGCGATGATGTGAGTGTCGGAAGTAGCTCTCCTAGGAGTATTTGCGGAACGCTTGAATATAGCTTGCGGAGTCATAGGTGTGCATATGTATAGTGTATATTACACTGTTATAAAAAGCGTATAGCCAACACTGCAGTCATAATTCGCGTTGTTCGGACATGACAATCCTATAGTTTTTTTTTCTAGAAGCGGTTTGAAGCACTGGCGTTGCTCTGCGGTAGAATATCTGACTGCTTTGCAGAAGGCGTGGCTTCACTTCCGGCTCGAGCAGTGATTTTTATTCTTCGCTTCCGTCGCGATATCTCACCCATCGACAACACCGCCCACACCCGCACCGCATTTTATGCGAACAGACTCCTCGAGGCTGTTGCGTTAAGATTTCGCAAGGATGGTTTGATATGCACTGTGAGTGAATGCAAAACTTCATTCTGGCAAAGGAATCACCTGCCGCGCGCACCCGAATACCACGGCCGGGCCTCGGTATGCGGGTATGTGCCACACGTGACTGGAGGAAAGGATTTATCGCCGTACGCGACAGAAAAGTCACGTTATTCATGACGTGACCCGAATCGTATTCCTCATGCACTCACGCTCTTCTATGACAATTTTCGTGTGATGGTGCTCCAGATATCTTTGGCCAGAGTGAAAATTGGACGACGCACACTATGACGACGCTAACAAATGCGTGTTTCTTACAATTGCATCGAGTAAGTCACACTATTATTGGTTTTCCGCTTAATTTCCTAATTTGGCATGTTTAATTAACACACTTTTGAATCAACGAAGCTAGTCCCAAAATTCCATGCAGAAAGTTGTGGATCGGTTTGCAAATTATCCGATTAGACAGTTTCTAACGATATATATGTTAATCTACAGATGTTCACGAAATACCAAGAAAAATACCGCGTGACATGTCCGCTTGCACGTCTAGGAGCGCCGCGATTGTAGTGCTCCCTAATGCTCCGTGTAAAAACGATACGCTTCCCTCGTGACGTTTCGGGACAGCGATAAGCAGACGCAGCGTTTATCGTTTTGTTTTTGCCGCTAGTAAAACGTGCACCGCACACAAGTGAGCTCGTAGATGTCAGTAGCTTATAGATAGCATGTCCGATCCCGGATTTCGCTGAAGGTGAAATCGTAGAGGCCCGTGTTCTGTGCCATGACAGTGCACGTAAAAGAACACCAGATGGTCAAAATTTCCGGACCTCTCCAGCGCGGCATGCTTCATAATCTTATGGTGGCTTTGGCACGTAAGAACACATATATGATTATTATTATTATTATTAATATTATTGTATAAACGATGAATAAAATAATTTTATTTCGATGATTACATCGACGTCATCAGAGCCACAAACTCGTCGTAGCTTATTTTGCCGTCGCCGTCCGTGTCGGCCTCACGTGTAAACTCTTCGATCTCCTCGTCCGTCAGACCTTCTTCGTCGAACGCGGCGAAGAATCGGCGCAGCTCATCCAAGGTGAGGAAGCCGTTGCCGTGCCGGTCAATCAGCTGCGTGAGCAATCGAGGTGAAAAGTGCGTCTCACATGCACACACATACACAGAGTACACAAACGTGTACGATGAACATTTACTGGAGCATTTAATCGAGACTTTCATCTGTAAGAACAACCGGAACATTGCTGTATACGAAGTGCTGAGTACATTTTTAGCTCACGAAAACTACTCTGCAATGATATCACAAGACGTCTTTCACGGCCTGTTTTGCTCATTGACTTTGTTTACGTATTTCAGTTGGCAATAAGCTACTTGTCATTTATAGTGCAGACGTGGAACAGAGACTGATAGGGGCGCTTAGTTCATTTTTTTAACGTTGTTTTCTTTTCCATCTCAAAATATCAGTCGAAATTGTTTTGAAGCGCCCACGGCAGTATAACGAAAGCGTTGTATTTTCCTCGAACAAATCCACGCGTGATTGATCCGTGCATACGCATCCTACACGTACAGGGGTTTCGTGGTCGGAAGTGTTAAGAGTAGAGTTAAAAGCGATGGATAAAATGCTATTTCTGCTTCCTTCTTTGCCAACTTTTTGCCTTTTTTCACCGCTTCCGTTAAAACAAGCAATTTCAGTAATTCTCGTAGGATTACTTGCAGGTTCCCATTATTGAAAATGGCGGTAAATTAATCAAAGCATCGAAGTACAAAATACGTTTTATGCTCCCGTCGCGAATAGTTCCAAATTGATATGGGAGTGACCCCGCGGGACTATAAGAAACACCTCCTAAGGCAGGTGCTACACTGCAAACCGTTTCACACCCTTATAGGTGTATTTGCGATAAAACACCTATCGTACACCCTTTTTTTCTGTCAATATTATCCGAAAGGGTGTAATGTCTTCTTTGCACACCCTTCGCACACCCTTTTTTCATTTTTGGGTGTACAATGGGTGTATGTTCTGTTAAACACCCATGGGTGTTCTTTGGATTTTACACCTATGGGTCAATTCACGCAGTGAATTGACCCGTAGGTGTAAACAGGTATCGTTGTACTGCTGAATGCAATTAACTGAGACATTGAACACCACGGGCAACGCCTCCTGAAACCACGGGTCACCACCCTGTTCGACAGAGCGTCTTGGCACAGGATACTGTTTCACGAGGCACATGAGTGTGAAGCTACCTGCTCGTGAATCAGTAATGGTTCACCTTGGTCTGCTAAGCTTGCCACTCAATTTTCATTCTTTTAGTTGTGCATCACAAGTCTGCTGTAATTGCAAAGACGCATGTATTTCGCCTACTTTATTAGGCAAGTGGTAGTGAAAATAAAATGCAGCATTGTCGTGCCTGAGGTTCTGAATGCAGTGAGTCAACTGATGTTACTTATTTTGAGCTCACATATATTTAAGCCTTTACATCCAGATTTATTTTTGAGAAATCATTTCCAAAATAATTTCATTTATTGCTTGATTGGATTGACACGTTGAATGAATGCCCGAAATACATTCGGAATAATATATGTATTTGTTTAGCATTCATAAGCATTTGTTCAGTTTAGAGACAGTTGGCTTCACTGCTCTGTGATCATCGCAAACACCTCTCCTAACGCTTAATCTATAGCATACATATACAGTGAAATCTCGTTGACACGATTCTGCATAATACGTTTTTTAGCCTAATACGTTTTCGTTTTTATTTCCTGCCAACATCCCTTGAAAATAATGCATTTTCATGAGTTTAATACCATCACATTTTTGCCAAAACTGGATAATACGACCGCGAAAGTGGATCTTGACCGATATATCGAGAAATCATGCGTTTATTCTTCGCTATGACAGCTCGCACCGCGTTCCAACAAGCCACGATCTGCGCGTAGCAGAGCCGCTGAGACCACAGCAGTACCAGTTTAGCGGCGAAAAGATCGCTGCTAGGCGATCTTTTCTTTGAGATTATATATTACATATATATTGCCGCTTTGTGAGGGCCTCCCCTCCAGTGAAGGGAGACTTTAAGCCCTGCTTGTAGTCAAGCAGCCCTTACCGTGTCGTCGCAATGCTTACTGCGATTCGAATACACTGTGTAAAGCATAACAAAACATAACACTGCCGCAGAAAGAAAGCTGCGCGCTGCGCCCACGCGACCCAACAACGGCCGGGGCGCCACCTCCTCTGCCGGCGCAGCCGCCGCGCGTGCGCAGCGCGCGGAACAGCTCTATCACCACGTGACCTAAGCAACGCGCTCAGACACGCCGCCGGACTCCATCGTTTTCTGCGTGTGTTGTGCATCGCCTCCCGATCGGTCGAGTTTTGGAATCGGTGTGTTTCGGTTGTTTGAAGTGTGCGTGCGCTGTGTGCTCGTCCTTTACCTTCTGCCAGTGCTGCTTATTACGAAGATGCACTATACTCAAAGGGAGACCTGCAGCTTCATATCGTGGAGCACTCGAACTGAAACGGTATGTACCACTATCACGTTGCTACGGCCAGCGCTTTGTTAACTCCGAGAGCGCGATCTAATGCCGTTAACTAAGCTTTTCTTAACTGGTTGACGATCGGTGAGCATTTGTTAACGTAGCGAGCATATGTGAGTGTATTGTTTCATCGGGATGAAGGCAAAGTTGTGTGACATTAGGCGCGGGCAAGCTTTGCTTTGTTTGGTGTTGAAAGCAGTGTGCGCATGCGCGGCTGTGATTCGGTGGGGGATTTGAACGCAGTTGTGGCGGTGCCCTCCTGTCGGCGGTGGTGTTGGAAGGGGGCCCCGCTCTCGATGAACCACTATTTTGATTTAAGAATAGTTGGGTTGTGACGGCGCCTGTTACCTCTAAGCGTCAAGCGTGTCTAAGGCGCGTATGCTTCGGCCTGTTGGTAATTCAAGTGCATTTTTTTCGCACAAGAAAAAAAAAAACAGGACAGAAAACAACGACGTGGTGTCCGCGTCGTTCTTTTCCGTCCGTGTTCGTTTTGTGCGCGAAAACTACCGTGATGCTCGGGTTGATGCGTGTGGGTCATTTTAACGCAGCATGTTGCTTCGTTTTAGGTACGCCGCGCGAAGCTCGCCTCAGTGCAAATACATTCCGTTTCGTTAAATTCGTACCGACGTTTTAATTCATCCGTAACATAGGTTTCCTGATAATGCCGGCACCCGTGCACGGGGAGCCGTTCGTTAAACTTGACTTGTGTTCGAATGAATTTTTCATGTCTGTGTGTGGCCGAATCGCCTTAACTACCTGAACTGTGCAAGCGCTAGTTCGAGCATCAGTGTGCACGTAGACGTGCGCAGGGTTCCCCATCAGGGGGGAGGGAAGTAGGAAGGTTAATCGCTGCCCCCCTCCCCCCGCCTTACTACAAAGTCAAAGTAGGGGGCAGACTTTGCGCCCCCCCCCTCTGTCTGAATTGACTAGGGGGGTGCGCCCCCCCCCCCTTCGTGCGTACGCTTGAGTGCCCGCGTTCGAGCACAATTTATTTTATTCTATTTGTTTCCATTATGTCTAGCTTTCATTATTTTGTTGTGGTTATTCAGAGTTATATGCGCCTCGCCTCGCTTTGGCGTTGTAACTTCGCTAAATACTTTTACATGTACAAACATTAAAAAACGCAGTTTGTACGACCACCTCCAATGATATTATTTGGTAAAAGACAAGCCTAATGATTTATAAGACATTTTAAATTCTCCAATCATCTTCAAGGCTGCAAGTTGCAGCCTTGAAGAGAAGTCCTTGTGCAGAGTTTTGTTTTATATGCTTTTTATCGCTGTGCAGGAATCCTTCATGCCACTAAAGAATGCTCCTTTTTCTTTAAAAATGCGGATGATATTTGTCAAATAGTACTTTCTCTTTCCCAAACAAGCTAATTGCACGTAGAAAAGCTGTTAATTCTCTCCAGTTCCATATGGGCCATGTTATGAGCTTCATTTTTGGATGGTACTATCGTGAACAATATGAGCTCGAACACGCGAGCGCGTGGCGAACAGCCTTGAACCTTACGTCGGCTGATTCGCAGCGGCTGGAGTCACTGTATATGCTACCTACAGGTAGCATATACAGTAACTCTAGCAGCGGCGGCTGTCGGAAACAAAGCGGAAAGGGCGCCGCGCTTCCACTAGCTGTTGACCCTCCCGCTTCGATATTGTTGATGCGAAACGGCATCTTAGAGTGTGTCAGTGGCCGCTAGCGGTGATATGAATTCCCATCAACGCGAACAGCCACATCAGACTAGGTAGCTGCTGAGATATCGGCTGTGACGTAGACTGCCACGATGCGCAGGCCATGCTTGCGCATCGGTATCTCGGTGGTGTCGGCTGAGGATTTTGCTGCGCCTCATTTATTTGTTTTGTTATCATTGCTAGCGGTCATTGGCACGCAATCAGCCGACATCTCGCAGCAACGCTAGCGAGGCGGGAGTACCAACAGTCAGCGGAACAGCGCCCCCCTCTCCCCTCCAGTTTCTGCAGCGCCATCCACGTATCACCCTATCTCTGTTTTAAGGCTATTTTCCACGTGCTCTCATGTTCGAGCTCATATTACTCAAGATAGCACACGGTACAGAAACTGTTATTTACTGAAACAAATAATTGAAGTCTGCGTAGCGCTTTCCAGACAACGATCTTTTTATTTTTTATCATGCAGGGAGCGAGCGTTCCAATAACACCTTGCATTGTGTACGATGGCCCCGATCTTCCCTATGCAAGCAAGCTTTTCCTCCATGTGGACAAAGAACTGCTCTTCAGTGGGTCCAATGCCAAAGAATGAGTAGCTGCACTCATGGCAGCACATTGGCTGTTAAATATCGACTGCCATCACAAGGCGTTCAACGTTCTTGTCGCTGTTGAATGGCTCCTTCTTGGCCAGTGGGTAATGACTCCGAGGACACAAGTAGTAAAGCTCCTGAAGATTTTCAAGAAAGCCTAGAAAATAGGCCTTAGCTTCTGCTTAAAGTATGTCGCCACCTGTGATTAACTCGAGCTTAAGCCATAAAGTTATATTTTCATATGGTAACGAGTAGTTATTTGTTTTACATTATACAGAAACGAATACTATGGCGGTACTAGTATTTCATTTCAATTTCTTGCTCATTTTCTTGTGACATTTTAATACAAGCCATATTGCCCCTGCCGATTTCAGCATGTTCTCACAGGTCATTCCACTTTGTGGGTTATTGGCTTAGTTTTTATATTCAAGGGAGTTTGTGACTTTTTTGCAGTAGTTTTAATAATTGAGATCTTTTGCTATTGAAACTTTTGCTTAACAAAACTGTCAGTACTTGTCAGTGAAATCATTGCATCGAATATTGTTTTAAAATTTATTTTTGAGCTATATGACAAGCTTTAAGTTTTGTCAATATTTTTAAAGGAAATAAATACTCGTTTTATTCAGTTACCAATGATTCTGTTGTCTTTGCTTGGAAAGGGATAATCTTTAAATTTCTCTGAACATGCCCGTGTAAAATTTGATTGAACTGTTGTTATGTAGGTAATGCTTCTGCAGGGCTGTCGTGGTCATAACGTCTCTATTCCCATGCATTTCCTGCATATTACCGCATTCAGCATGCGCTGCAACGTGCGCGTCATGGCCCGATTGCTCACTTTTTTGTGTTGGAGCCACAATCCATTGCTTTTGAGAAAGTGGGAAAGATTTCATAATTCCAGCAATGTGCACGGTTTTCTACTTCACTCATGTACTTTCCCATAAAAGAGATAATATGGAGGCCTGCTGTGGAAAACGACATTCTGAGTCCTTAAAATGTTGCGTGAGTTGTCACGGAGCATTGATACCCTGCTCGTCTATCAGCTACAGCTGTGTGATGACAGTGTTTACCCTACTAAGAAAGTCGACAACAGGCACATTGGTGTGGGCACTGCTGGAATTTTGAAACTTTACCAATCCACTTTCTCATCAAGGAATTGCACATTTCTGAACTATCTCTTTAACAGGAGAATGACCAGACCGTACCTTGTGTGTTCCAGTTGATTTCAAACACATGCACTGATGTTATGCAGCCCATTTAAGACGATGGCACCTTATTTTATCAACTGCATAAGTGCAGGTATAAGAAGTGGCACCAATATTTCCCTTCTTGGGAAGGGCAACTTCAGCGGGAAAATTCATTCTGGGGTGCGCCCGAAGGGACCAGGTGTCTGTAGTGCCCCAAGGGGGCTGACAGGGAAGAAGGTTCATTTGTGCTTCTCCCTGTAACTGCTACCTTTTCGAGGGCGGTTTCATCTATTACACCCCACTCGCACGGGTGTAGCTTGTTCTAAGACCCATACTGCACTATACGCCTGTGTTACAATGAAGCATGTTAAATTGAATTCCTCATGAAGTGGAAATAACGCCCTTGCTTCATATTTTGACACAAACGCCTTGGTCATTTGTGCTCCATGTCATTTGTGCTCCTTGTTTGGCGGCATACGCGATGCCGCTCCACACACTCGAGAAAGGTCATTGAATACCGTAGAATTTGTCTCGGATGTACGAGCTTTGTGTTTATAAAAGCTTGACTTTATTTTGTACTATTGGATAACTGTGTGAACATCTTGCAATGTGTGTCAACACATTTTAGGTAATGACTTTGTATTCAGTCACGATTGCACTGTATATGTAAGATGCCGTGCTTCATATGCACCACAAAATCAGTGCTGCTGCCAGCATTTTCCTTCTGTGGCAGGAGCCACTATAATAGGTCATGCGCCCTTGAAAGGACTGGCTAAAGGGTAAGCTTTCTAGCGTTTCAATGGGAGCCAAATGGGAGGGGGGAACCACTCGAATTATGGAAATTTTTGCATGGGTGTTTGGGTGTAATTGTGCATAAACACCCTACACCTTTTTTTCATTTGGGTGTAATATGCTTTTACACCCAACCACACCCATTGGGTGAAAGTTTGAAATTACACCCATTGTATAGGTGTAATCCTGCTTGGTACACCTATTTTTTGGGGTGTAGGGGTGTGAGTTATAGACACCAAGTTACACCCATACGGGTGTAAAGTGGTTTACAGTGTACTCTTCATCACAAAATTCCTGATATTGGGCTGGGCTCCACACGACACATTTAAACTATACTGGATAATGAAAACTATGATCTCTAGCAGCCCAAAGCCTGACAGAATACAATGTACGTATGTTTATCAAGGCGAAATCCTTCGATGCCTCACCAGGTGAGAAAATTCAACGTCAGCGTCGACCGTCGTCCCGCTGCTTGTGCGTCAACACGACTGAGCGCAAAAAATCACCACGCGATGACGCAACCATATGTCATTAGTACCTCAGATATTGCAATTTGTTTTCGTTACCATGATATATTCATGACGTCACTATGACGTAACCTCACTATATCATTAATTGCTTTAGGATCCGCCTATCACGGAGTCAATGAAAAACGAAGGGAGGTGCAGAAAGCGTGCAAGGCCTCCGACTGGAGGCCCTGCAAATCCGCGTAAGGTCCGAAAGCATTCGGAAGGGGAAGGGAGAGGATCAACGCATCGACTGGGCAGAAAAGAAAGGAGATGGTTTTCGCCTCGGAGTCGTGTTAGGCGAATGTGTAAGGGAGCGTCAGATTTTTTAATGTATTTACAATATCCCAAAAGGCTCTCGTGCGGGAGTATTGGATGTGTGGTATGATCACACTTACACGAAAGACAAAAACGGGACATAGATAACGCTACCACCCGTAACACAACTACTCAGACAACTTATGGAAAAAAGGTTGAGATACTTAAACTGTGAAATTAATACGTATTTACAGTGGAAACATGAAAGAGAATTCAAATATGAAGTGAAGATATGAAGCTTGATCACGTGAATTAAGACGCACACACAAACATTGAAAAGCACATACTAGCAGTTTGTATGTGCAGTCGTAGTTTAAAATCAGTGCCCTGATACCAAATATGTTAATATGTACTATAGTGAGCAATATGAAGTGCATCACCAAATTCAAATTTACTCAGTGATTACTTTCAATTGACTAATAAGAATGTGGCATGTTAAACTGGGTAGATGAGATTAAGAATTTTGTAGGTGTAACGTGGCAGCAGAAAGCACAAGACCGGGTTGATTGGCGGAAAATGGGAGAGGCCTTTTCCGTGCAGTGGGCGTAGACAGGCTTATTATTATTATTATTATTATTATTATTGTTATTATTATTATTATTATTAAACTGCCAGAGATGCCTTTCCGCTTGAGCATTCATTGTCATCAAACATTTGCGATTGCCAACTGTGCTTATCCACTGTGACCGTCAATATGTAATTGTAACGTTGCTTCTTATGTTGCTGACTACTATACGTATCAAAACTGGTAGTAATATCTAGTCTGTTAGGTGGAACCGTTTTCTGGTAACAAGATTTGAAATGATGGTAAGTTAGCTGGCGAACTCTATGACGACGCACGAATGCCCGTTTCTGACAATTGCACGGAGTAAGTCAGGCTATTTTTCTGTGCTGCTGAATTGGTTGGTGCTGGAGGCCCGTGTACTTAAGTTTAGGAGCACGTTAACGAACACCAGATGGTCAAAATTTCCGGAGCCCTGCACTACGGCGTCTCTCATAACGAAAACATGGTTTTGGGACGTTAAACGCCGACAGTTATTATCACGAATTCCTTCATTAGGCAAGATCAGTGAACAAACTTTTGATGTAAAGAATCTTCGCAAAAAATTGCAATGAGAAAGTGGTGGATCGATCCGCAAAAAAATTGGATTAGACAGTTTCTAACTTTGTATATGTTGAGTACTAGTATTTTCTCCCATCGGTAGGTGCCCCCGAAATACAAAAAGACAGCTCGTGAAATTCCCGCTTGCAGGCCATGCTTGCAGTGCTTCATAACGTTCCGCGTAAAATCTATATTTCTTTTGCGGTGGTTCACGACAGGGATAAGGAGACGGAATATTTCCTGTCACTGCTTCTGCTGAGGCGCGTCATCGCACAAATACCACCATCGTGGCTAGCCTGTCGGCTTTTAAGCAGCAGCACTTCCGGCCAAAGTTTGTGGTCGTTTTAACACGGAGAGCTAGAGGGCACTGCAATCATGGCGCCCATAAAGTCACCATAAAGCCCGTTCCAGTGACTTTAGGCGTCCAAGGCCGCGCAAGAGAGCGCGTCACGTGGTATTTCTTTCTTTTTTTCTTGTTTATCACGGGTATCTGTAGTATGCAGAAAAAAAAAAAAACAACTCTTACTTCATAGAGAGTTATAAACAATCTAATCGGACCTTTTACAAACCGATCTAGAACAATCTGCTTCAACCTTTCCGCCCAGCTCCGTTTATTCGAGAAGTGTTTATTTATTTTTGCTAATACGCAATTAGTCACAACAACAATTGTGTGAAACACTTGACGCAGTAATCAGCAAGATTCACTTGATGACGTCGTCATACAATGCATCATGACATTTTTAAACTCTGGCTCGAGATCGCTAGGTTAACTTGGATACCGTGGTCACGATGAGGAAATACTGCAAGAAGCGCTAAAAAAGAGCCATTGTGAAGGCTAAAAAGGTAGAAGAGTTTAGCCCGCCTACGCTTATTTAACCAGCCACTGCCCGCCTAACTTTATTTGATTCATACGGTTATGTGGGGAGAGTGGCGTCGACGTGACAGCGGTTCCACCTCGGCACGTTATTTTTACGCTGTGCCGCGATCTGATTAGATGTGCGAACGAATGTATCGTGGATTTATAAATATGGGTGCGGCAGAATCACTTCATTGGCCCCTAGTTTTGGCAAGACGTATTGATAAGCATATTCGAGGTCATAGAACTCACATGGAATGGCTTTTAGCTTTAAGTGGCTCCCTGAAGCTGCTTTCATTGACACGAGCGCCCGCCGGCAATGTAATAACCACCTTGCTTCCCGTGATGTGTGGGACTCGGACACGTCTAGGAAGCGCCGCATACTCTTGTTACAGTGCTTCCACACTGTGAGAACCCTTTTGTGTATCGCAAGCTGATTGCTTTACGAGACCGCAGCAATAATTCGCACCGGAGGGGAAGGCGGTGAACCAAAGGATGGTGTACTCACCTGGAACACCAGGCGGATTTCTTCTGCCGTGGGCGGAATGTCGTCTGGCGTAAGGTCGCGTTGAGTCATGGCGACGAATTCGGAGAAATTTATCGTTCCGTCGCCATTCTTGTCTACCACTGCGATCAATATCTCGAGGTCCTGCTGGGTCAGGTTGAAGCCCAACGCGCTCATCGCGGCGCCCAGCTCCTCGGCGGTAATCTGGCCATCGCCGTCTTTGTCGTACCATTCGAATTCTCTGCGCAGCTTCGCCAGCTCCTCCTCCGAGAACTCCTCCGAGCCGTCAGTGCCAACAGCAACGTCTCGTCTGCTCGGCTCCGGCGCGGCGCCATTGCTCGTTCTTGTGCTGCCATGGGCGTCGAGGAGGTTTTTGATGGACCTGGAGAAGCGGGCTTTCTTCGCCGGCGGTTCCATTCGAGGGCTCGGCATTGGCGCTTCTTCAGGCTGGTGTGTTGGCGGGGAGCGCTCCATGGCCGTGACTTGCGCTCCGCCGCCACTCCCACCGCAGCTGGTTCACCTTTCGAACAAGGTCACACGCCGGGATGATGATTGTGATCTTGTTTTGTGCCATAGATCCGCTACCTGGGCAAACCAAGAATCTACGAATCCGGCACGATACATGAATGTACTAAGTACATCACGTTACGTGATAACTAAGTATTTAATATGATCTTTTTAACAGCGGAGCTTCTTAACCGACTGGCAGTCGTGCAGAGCGAACAAAAAGCTATAATCATCATCAACGGGCATGAGCCATCTTCTTCTCCATCTCCGGCTTCGCTCCTAGAACACGTGCGCCGGTATTTCCTGCGTGCGCTGCAGTACCTCTGATGAGCGAGAGAACGGGTACACAGAAAGAGAGAGGGAGAGACAAAGAAAGTTATAGAAAGAAAGAGGCAGCCAGAAATAATGAGACAGAGAAAGAATAGAAAGAGAGAGAGGGCAAGGGACAGAAAAACATGTGGCTGATCCCTCTGATATAGGAATCGGTATAGAACACGAAAGTGAAACAGTTGGCACATAAGCGGAAGTCTTCGAAAGACTCGCGACTGGGATACATTGTCCGGAGACATTGCATTGCACGCGCCGGAGCATCGCGCAAATAACATGTGAACTGTTCGCAAACGGTGCAGGCTAAACCGAACGGGTTGTCACTGAATCGTTTGGTGAACTCGCGGTCCGCTGCAGCGAAGGGTGCATGATTTGCTGGTCGTGGACCATCCTGTGGGTGTGCTGGGCATCCTGCGTCGTATTGTCGAGCGGCGTCCCGCTGGCGGGTCGCTTCTGCGAAGATACGATCATTTCGGTCTTGGTTCGGTGTGTGTATGGCAGCCAGTAGGGTCGCGTTGCGGTCAATTTCTGGAAAGCGAGAGGCAGAGTTCTCAGCTTGAGCCGTGAACGCGCGAAGGCCTCCCGCTCCCCCCTGGCGTGTCCATCGCTGCACCAAATTCACTAGCGCGACGTTAGCTCGCCGACGTCGTTGTCTTTCGACAGCGCTTAATACCACAGTTCTCGTAGTCGCTGCCATCACACTCTTATCAATGGACAGCGGAGAAACACCGTGGGTGCATATGGAAGCTGCACTACGCTGCACACGCTAGCACAACGCGAAAGACGAAACACGTAACTGAATCGTCACCGAGTCAAATCAGCGCGTACAGCGCGTCGCAATTACAGCCTCCGCGATCAACTTCAGAAACATTTTCAGAGCTAATTGCGGAGGCCACGCTCCGCTGTGCTGAGTAGGGCGAACGCCACCTAGGTGGCGTTGGTAGTGCTTCTTGATGCCAGCGTCCCTTCGAATGGTGGCATCGAGGCGTGGTAGTGCTGAGACCACCGAAGCGTTCACTGTCGGTGCGCGGTAGTGTCATAATGCAGTACTTCTCTTTTCTGCTCGTAGGCGGCGGCACCGCCCCGAGCAAGAGCGCAGTTACACGGAGGAGTGTTAGATATATAAGGCGCGTGTGTGTAGCCCCCTGCAAACGCGTTTGTGGCGCAATGGGTTAAACGCTCGGCGATCTATCGTCGCGGACCGAGAGGTCGTGGGTTCGATTCCCAAATTTTCTACGTTTGTGGAACTTTTTATTCTGGTTTTTTTTTTCTTTGTATTATGTTCGTGTACATTTTAAGAACGTCATATCCGTGACGGAAATACGTCAGTGAAGTCTTGGTGGACCCCGGCATAAAACACTTTCGTGTTAAAAAGGTAGAGAGAGAAATACAGAAATAGAAATAAACAGAGACCAAAAATAGATATCAAAAAACAGGGAGAAAGTAAATGAAGAAAAAGAAATACACGCAGAAAGAAAGAGAAAATAGCGAGAAACAAGGCAGGCAGCTCCTTCTGGGGAACCTATTTTAACAGCGTAGCAGTTTAAGCCAGTCGTGTAGTTACCGGCACAGAAAAAAAAGTCAGAGTTTCGCCGCAAGGGCGAAGCAATGAATGCGATAGCGAGAAAAGCGGCCCGTGATGGACGCGCTGCTACGCTACAGAAACATCACGGGCCCCGGCAGCAAATACCACGCGAGCAGACAGCGGAAGGGCAAGGTTCTCCGTCCGCAAATATTAGCAGAAGCGAGCGAGCTGGCCGACGACTTTTAAATGCGCCCATTGCGCTCCTCGCGCCATCTCGCTGGTAATGAAGAAACGGTTATAAGCGCCTGCCGTGTCGGAGTGCTGCCAGCGGTAAAGGGTGTGTATATAACGCTCGCCATTAGCTACCTGAAGGATCTGCGTTTTGTGGCGTAGTGGTTAGCGCCACGCTCTGCAGAGCGAGAGGTCGCTAGTTCGATTCCGTGCTTCGGAAGCATTTTTCTGAATTATAGTTCTTTGGGACTTTTATATATATACATACCTATACATATACGGTGCATGACGGCGGTGACGGCGACGGCAAAAACCTGCCGAGACTGTCCATATAATTGCTATCGCAATAAGAAGAAGAAAACTACGCGCCGCGATGACGTTACTGCGCATTGTGGGGGCCGGGGTTAAGTTCCTTCCCACTGCTGCCACCAGTTGCGACGTTATTGTTGCGTCGTACCTGGACTCCATTTGCTGGCGTGACAGAGTATCCGGGTTGAGGAACTGACGCTTGCAAGTTGGGAAAACGAAAAGAAACAAGTTTACTGTCACTTTTTGTACACTTAATTACTCAGTGAAAAGGTAAGAGTTCAGGGACGAGCGAACTGGATGAGCATTTTAACGCATGCCCCAGAACCCCTTGTCTCACTCAGCACCGTCGTTATAACCCCTCCGGCTGGCTCCTCCTTCTTGATTGTAACGAATCACAGACACGACACCGCCCACCATGGCACCAGCCGAAAACACTGTTGCCGATGGTCGTTGCACTCGCTGATGGAGCAAAGTTCCTGCGGTCAATGAGACTCTTGTGGGGTCAGCCGGGAGAATGGGATACTCGGGCAAGTTCATCTGCCTCTCCCCAGAAGGGCACGAAAGGTGTTAAGGTGCCATCTTTGACGTCTCTCTGCTATTTCACGGTATCTCTGCCGCCCAACGGAGCTCGTACGAGGCTCTTCCCATTGTGGGGCGCTTCCCGTCGCGGGGAGGCCGTTTCTGGGATGGATGCAGGTGCCCCAGTAGTGTGAGAACGCATCTCCCGTCCATTCTCATAGACAGTGCGTCACCACCGATGGTCAGTCATAACAGCCTCCTCCCTCGCCAGTGGAGAAACGGAGGGTAGCAGTCACCGCTGCTGCTCGAAGGGACGACGGAATTCTCCGCCGTTGAATGCCAGAAGCTCGCCTTCGCTTGTTGCATTGTCTGGTTCGGCGTCTCTGAAACTCAACCACATGCACAAGCAATCATTCGGCCACCTCCGAGTACACCAGGGCAAAAGAGGGATGGCAAACAAACTTTCATTACTAGCTTTATATGAAAATCTCACACTCAAAACTCTCAGGACTCGCTAATTCTGAGAAACAAAAGGTGGTAATTTACTCAATCACACAAATTGATGCACGAGAAAAAATTTCAAATACCAATTTCGGGATATTGTGAAGAGCACCCTTGGATTGCTTAGAAAGAGCGGCTAAGCACGCCAGGGTTTCCATTCAATTTGCCCTGTTTATACTTAATTTCAAAATTATACTGCTGAAGAATCAAACTCCGCCTCAGATGGCGGCTGTTCTTTGATGTCGTGGTTTGTAGCCAGGTAAGAGGACAATGGTCAGTCTCTGCGGTGAACACGAGGCCTCCGAGATAACACTGCAATTCATGAATGGTCCACACAGTGCAAGCGCACTCCTTTTCCGAAGCGCAGTACGCCATCTCACGAGAGCTCAGTTTGCGGCTCAGGTTGAGCACGGGATGTTCGTTTCCATCGTCATCCTTCTGACACAGAACGGCACCTAGGCCTGGATCATTCATCACACTGGGCCATGAACTCTCAGTCGTAATCGGGAGCTCGCAGAACCGGACGGCTAATCAGTACAGCCTTCAGACTTAAGAAGGCAGCTTCCTTCTTTTCATCCCAGACTACGTTTGCCTGTTCTGTCCCGCGGATAGTCTGCTAACGCTGAGATATCAAGCTAAGATTTCTGAAACGTCGACCTACGTTGTGACCTAAATATTCTACGGTTGCTCTTGCAAAACAACCTTCTCGTCCCTTACGGTCAAAACACTTAACAATGGGTTCGACCGCGTCTCACAGGTGTCTGAACGATCGCTCATACTACAACGTTCGGAAAAGCTTAATAATGATCCGCTCATGTGATCACTCGATCAACAATTCCTCACAGAAAAAGAACAAAACCTAAGGGATAAACACTCTCTTCTACCAGGCCCATTCGGTTAAAGTTTCCTGCCCATGCCAACGCATCTGCGTAAACTACTGTGTTCTCCAGAGCGCTTCAATTACTCTCATTGTTATAGCGTTGCAAAAAACTAAGTACGAATAACCACTTACCTAATCCCTCTACGTGCGCGTAAAATGTCATCCTTACGTTACTTTACAACACACAGTGCACAACAAAAAAATAACCCTAAGTGCGAACACGCCAAAAGCACCTCACAACATTTTCATTGGTTTGATGCTGAAACCTTGCACCAAATGCCCGTTCATTCTTATAGCGCGTAACGAAAACTGCACCGCTGAGTGCCAAACTCATATCGCAAACTGATTTGGTCTTATGCTAATATCCCCTCAAAAGCCTATTCACCCCATATCGACATGAAAGTGAAAGCATACAATATCGCACTAAACCTTTCAAAACTAGAAAAGTTACAGTTTTCGCGGTAAAAACAGCTTCTTAGAAGTTCATCCTAATGATTGAGGAACTTGGATACTCTCGTCAGCCTTTTCTACTGCGCCGTCTTTTTCTTCTTAATACTTTACACCGCATCTTGTAACCAACAAAATTAAAATGACTGACGTCTGCATCTCCAACACAACCATGAGTAACCCTAGTTTGCGCGCACTTGCAAAATTACTCAAATTAACCGTTCCCCCCTCTCTCAATTATATACGCTTGAATCAACGCGGAAAAATACCGTGGCGCGCTTGTTCGTGCTCTAAGGAAGCGATTTTGACTGATGAAATACCAACGAAGCGGGCTTTCGCAACGGAGAAAAAGTATGCTAAAAGGAATGAAATAGTTAAGGTTGAATATAAGGGAAAATGTCTGGAGATGCAGAACATATTAAGCATGCCTTTGAGGAGCATTACAAAGAGCTGTTAAAGTCTAGAGTACCGAGCAGGCCTTGTTACGAGCATCATTTTTTATCAGCTTTGCCTAGATTAGACGCCGAAGAAACGGAAAAATTAGCAGCAGATATTACAGCTAAAGAGATTGAAATGGCCATAGCACACTTTAACCCAGGAAAGTCGCCATGTCCTGACGGCCTAACAGCAGCCTTTCACGACGCTTTCTGTCCTCAAATAGCCACGCTACTAGAACGGGTGTTTAAGGAGGCGTATCAAGCAGGACGCCCTCCACCGTCTTTCAAAAGGGCTTACACAGTCTTGATACCAAAAAGCGACGATAAGAATAAACTTAACAATGTAACAGGCTATAGATCAATTACGCTCACCAACGTAGATTGTAAAGTATTAGTGAAGGCATTTGCGAGCAGACTACAAGGTGTTGTTTGCGATATAGTAGGGCCGCATCAGACCTGCGAGATAAGAGGGAGTTCAATATTTACCAATATCCACGTGTCTCGCAGCATACTCGAAATTTATGATGCAGATTTTAGAAAAGTCGATATGTAGCAAATTGACTTAGAGAAGGCATTTGATAGAGTATGTCACGATATCCTGTTTCTATTCTCCGAAGAAGCTTCACCCCTAAAATAAAGAGAAATAAGTCAGGCAGTTCCTTCAGGGGAACCTCTTTATCTGCGTAGCTGGTTAAGCCGGCCGTGTACTTACCGACACGGGGAAAAAAGGAAAAGAAAACTACGCGCTCCGATGACGTTACTGCGCGTTGTCTAGGACCTAGTTTGACATTTGCTGTGCTATAGCCGATACACCGCTCCACCGTCTGCCCGTCTGCCTGGACACTGCGCACAACAGCTCGGACGCGCCAGATATGATGTCACGGCCAACTGCTCATATGCGCTGCTTCATTCCGTATAATGCCGACGCGCATAGGCGTGCGCAGGGTTCCCATTCATGGGGGGGGGGGGGGGGGGGGGGACGAAGGCTCGTCGCAGCGCACCGCCTCCATATTATGTCACTGTGTGGGGCTGATTCTGCGCCTCCCCTTAGGTGAATAGGGGGGGGGGGGCGGACCCCCCCCCCCTTGTGCGCACGCATGTGACGGCGGAGTGCGGTGCCTGACGCAGACCGAAACAAAGGTACGCACTGCCGAAGAGGAAGCCGCTTACAGGGAATCGCAGCGCGCTGCCAAGCGCGACTGCTGGACTCGACCCGTTTGAATTAGTCCACGAAGTAATACCAGGTAATACGGCTGAAGTGGCGAGAGGCGACTGTGCTTAAATAGAGTGGAAATTTGATTACTAGGCATCACTTCGAATGGCCAGGTCAGCCAGGAACCGATGAGCTCCGTTGTGCGTACAGCCTTGCGCCGCCAGTGCAACTAGGCCCGGCTTTCTTTATGTCATAACGCCATGTTCTCTGTTACAGGTGGCGTCCAGGTCGCACCACCGAACTATGTCTCTGGAAATGAAAATACACATCTCGAAGACCGCACATTCATCTACTACTACCGGCGAAAGGAATGGCATGGCGGTGACGCTTCGAACACCTTCTTATTAATGCGAAATCCATAAATGTCTCACCTAACGCGGAAATTGGCCATCGGCCGAGTCCGGCGGCGTCAACACTAGTGATAAAAAAGATCATCATAACGTGATGACGTCAGAGATGGTCATATTTTGTCACGTCATCGTGACGCCAAATAACGTGATGTCATATGACCTTGTCATCAAGTGACATCAACGCTTGGTCAAGGGTGCGACCGATCACGGAGACGGGGCAACGTCGAGTTGCAGAAAGCTCGCTGTGCCTGCGATCGGAAAGCACCGACCGATCAGAAAGCACCGCTTGGAGAGCGTCTTTAATAAAACATGGACTGTGCACATGTGAGCACAGGATGGAGTCCGATGCAAACTCGTGGTGGCCAAATTTCGGGAAGTAGTATAAATGAAAAAAAAATTAAATAAAATAAAATAAATAGGCAGATCCCCCCCGCATTCTGGAATTCGATTTCATCAGAAGCAGTCAGCGAGTAGCACCCTATGAAGGATTTGCCTCTTTGAACCAAGCGCTTTACAATGCTGTATAAAGGGTAGCTCATGGCCTGACGTGGCGTCGGTACTGACCTTAGTGCAGAGACGTCGTGTTCATCGCGATGAAGTGCGCGGTACGGTGCGATGATGTGAGTGTCGGAAGTAGCTCTCCTAGGAGTATTTGCGGAACGCTTGAATATAGCTTGCGGAGTCATAGGTGTGCATATGTATAGTGTATATTACACTGTTATAAAAAGCGTATAGCCAACACTGCAGTCATAATTCGCGTTGTTCGGACATGACAATCCTATAGTTTTTTTTTCTAGAAGCGGTTTGAAGCACTGGCGTTGCTCTGCGGTAGAATATCTGACTGCTTTGCAGAAGGCGTGGCTTCACTTCCGGCTCGAGCAGTGATTTTTATTCTTCGCTTCCGTCGCGATATCTCACCCATCGACAACACCGCCCACACCCGCACCGCATTTTATGCGAACAGACTCCTCGAGGCTGTTGCGTTAAGATTTCGCAAGGATGGTTTGATATGCACTGTGAGTGAATGCAAAACTTCATTCTGGCAAAGGAATCACCTGCCGCGCGCACCCGAATACCACGGCCGGGCCTCGGTATGCGGGTATGTGCCACACGTGACTGGAGGAAAGGATTTATCGCCGTACGCGACAGAAAAGTCACGTTATTCATGACGTGACCCGAATCGTATTCCTCATGCACTCACGCTCTTCTATGACAATTTTCGTGTGATGGTGCTCCAGATATCTTTGGCCAGAGTGAAAATTGGACGACGCACACTATGACGACGCTAACAAATGCGTGTTTCTTACAATTGCATCGAGTAAGTCACACTATTATTGGTTTTCCGCTTAATTTCCTAATTTGGCATGTTTAATTAACACACTTTTGAATCAACGAAGCTAGTCCCAAAATTCCATGCAGAAAGTTGTGGATCGGTTTGCAAATTATCCGATTAGACAGTTTCTAACGATATATATGTTAATCTACAGATGTTCACGAAATACCAAGAAAAATACCGCGTGACATGTCCGCTTGCACGTCTAGGAGCGCCGCGATTGTAGTGCTCCCTAATGCTCCGTGTAAAAACGATACGCTTCCCTCGTGACGTTTCGGGACAGCGATAAGCAGACGCAGCGTTTATCGTTTTGTTTTTGCCGCTAGTAAAACGTGCACCGCACACAAGTGAGCTCGTAGATGTCAGTAGCTTATAGATAGCATGTCCGATCCCGGATTTCGCTGAAGGTGAAATCGTAGAGGCCCGTGTTCTGTGCCATGACAGTGCACGTAAAAGAACACCAGATGGTCAAAATTTCCGGACCTCTCCAGCGCGGCATGCTTCATAATCTTATGGTGGCTTTGGCACGTAAGAACACATATATGATTATTATTATTATTATTAATATTATTGTATAAACGATGAATAAAATAATTTTATTTCGATGATTACATCGACGTCATCAGAGCCACAAACTCGTCGTAGCTTATTTTGCCGTCGCCGTCCGTGTCGGCCTCACGTGTAAACTCTTCGATCTCCTCGTCCGTCAGACCTTCTTCGTCGAACGCGGCGAAGAATCGGCGCAGCTCATCCAAGGTGAGGAAGCCGTTGCCGTGCCGGTCAATCAGCTGCGTGAGCAATCGAGGTGAAAAGTGCGTCTCACATGCACACACATACACAGAGTACACAAACGTGTACGATGAACATTTACTGGAGCATTTAATCGAGACTTTCATCTGTAAGAACAACCGGAACATTGCTGTAGTACGAAGTGCTGAGTACATTTTTAGCTCACGAAAACTACTCTGCAATGATATCACAAGACGTCTTTCACGGCCTGTTTTGCTCATTGACTTTGTTTACGTATTTCAGTTGGCAATAAGCTACTTGTCATTTATAGTGCAGACGTGGAACAGAGACTGATAGGGGCGCTTAGTTCATTTTTTTAACGTTGTTTTCTTTTCCATCTCAAAATATCAGTCGAAATTGTTTTGAAGCGCCCACGGCAGTATAACGAAAGCGTTGTATTTTCCTCGAACAAATCCACGCGTGATTGATCCGTGCATACGCATCCTACACGTACAGGGGTTTCGTGGTCGGAAGTGTTAAGAGTAGAGTTAAAAGCGATGGATAAAATGCTATTTCTGCTTCCTTCTTTGCCAACTTTTTGCCTTTTTTCACCGCTTCCGTTAAAACAAGCAATTTCAGTAATTCTCGTAGGATTACTTGCAGGTTCCCATTATTGAAAATGGCGGTAAATTAATCAAAGCATCGAAGTACAAAATACGTTTATGCTCCCGTCGCGAATAGTTCCAAATTGATATGGGAGTGACCCCGCGGGACTATAAGAAACACCTCCTAAGGCAGGTGCTACACTGCAAACCGTTTCACACCCTTATAGGTGTATTTGCGATAAAACACCTATCGTACACCCTTTTTTTCTGTCAATATTATCCGAAAGGGTGTAATGTCTTCTTTGCACACCCTTCGCACACCCTTTTTTCATTTTTGGGTGTACAATGGGTGTATGTTCTGTTAAACACCCATGGGTGTTCTTTGGATTTTACACCTATGGGTCAATTCACGCAGTGAATTGACCCGTAGGTGTAAACAGGTATCGTTGTACTGCTGAATGCAATTAACTGAGACATTGAACACCACGGGCAACGCCTCCTGAAACCACGGGTCACCACCCTGTTCGACAGAGCGTCTTGGCACAGGATACTGTTTCACGAGGCACATGAGTGTGAAGCTACCTGCTCGTGAATCAGTAATGGTTCACCTTGGTCTGCTAAGCTTGCCACTCAATTTTCAT
Organism: Rhipicephalus sanguineus; assembly: GCF_013339695.2. Taxonomy (NCBI): domain Eukaryota; kingdom Metazoa; phylum Arthropoda; class Arachnida; order Ixodida; family Ixodidae; genus Rhipicephalus; species Rhipicephalus sanguineus. The sequence goes on along the minus strand of NC_051183.1, from coordinate 121,209,556 downwards.
TCTTTTAGTTGTGCATCACAAGTCTGCTGTAATTGCAAAGACGCATGTATTTCGCCTACTTTATTAGGCAAGTGGTAGTGAAAATAAAATGCAGCATTGTCGTGCCTGAGGTTCTGAATGCAGTGAGTCAACTGATGTTACTTATTTTGAGCTCACATATATTTAAGCCTTTACATCCAGATTTATTTTTGAGAAATCATTTCCAAAATAATTTCATTTATTGCTTGATTGGATTGACACGTTGAATGAATGCCCGAAATACATTCGGAATAATATATGTATTTGTTTAGCATTCATAAGCATTTGTTCAGTTTAGAGACAGTTGGCTTCACTGCTCTGTGATCATCGCAAACACCTCTCCTAACGCTTAATCTATAGCATACATATACAGTGAAATCTCGTTGACACGATTCTGCATAATACGTTTTTTAGCCTAATACGTTTTCGTTTTTATTTCCTGCCAACATCCCTTGAAAATAATGCATTTTCATGAGTTTAATACCATCACATTTTTGCCAAAACTGGATAATACGACCGCGAAAGTGGATCTTGACCGATATATCGAGAAATCATGCGTTTATTCTTCGCTATGACAGCTCGCACCGCGTTCCAACAAGCCACGATCTGCGCGTAGCAGAGCCGCTGAGACCACAGCAGTACCAGTTTAGCGGCGAAAAGATCGCTGCTAGGCGATCTTTTCTTTGAGATTATATATTACATATATATTGCCGCTTTGTGAGGGCCTCCCCTCCAGTGAAGGGAGACTTTAAAGGGACACTAAAGGCAAATAACAATTTATGTCAGAGTGAAAGCCCAATGTATGACAACTTCTAAAACGGCAATATTATCAACAGCAGTGCCCTACTTACCGAGAAATTGAGCTAAATGTATCACATGATGAGCGCCACGAGTGGGACATTTTCGAAGTGATCCCGATGACGTAGGGAAGTCGGCCTACAATAACTCACTAGTAATCAAACTAGCAGCAGTAAAAAAAGAACATTCCGAGCATCAAAAGACGTAATAAAATGCTGTTTGTTCGTTTCCGCTTGATTCATGGAAAACAAAACCTTCGTGGCGTTGCCATGGGGAACGGCGCGCGTGGTTCAAAGGTTCCGTTTTCGCCGAACTGTGCCTCGCCCGTCTCAGTGGTAGTTTCGGGATCGCGTACTGCCGTGCGTGTTTTGCGCGCTCGTGAAAGTCGCTCTGACAGAAAGTTCGACAAAATGCCGCATGCGTGTGATATTGCCGGATGCCCGAATGGTGCACAACGCCAGTGCTGCAGCAAGGAAACCGGTGTGTCCTTTCACTGGGTGCCGCGGAATGAACCCTTACGCTCGAAGTGGCTTAGTGTCATGCCATTGCGCCAGTGTGCTAAACAGTCAAAACCTCTGCGTGTGTGCTCGCTGCACTTTCGTACTGAGGATTACGAGACCAGCCGCAACTTGGTGACGGCTTTGAATGTGCCCATCCGAGCAAGTCTTTGCCGCAGCGCCGTTGTTGCTACTGTGGGTCCCGCTACTTCCGTTCGGCTGCTACTAGTGTCGGCGGCCGCGCAGTAAAAGCGGGCAACGTTGGGCACGGCAGCAGTGACGTATGAGAGTCGTATTTTCAGGCGGGAGATTTGAAGCGCGCTAACGCGATGCGGACCACTAAAAACGTGATTTTATTTCAAAATAAGCACTTCCTTGGCACAAAAGCAGCACTACGAGGTTTCTGGACCGCTATTTCAACAATCAACGTCGACTTAATACTTGCCTTTAGTGTCCCTTTAAGCCCTGCTTGTAGTCAAGCAGCCCTTACCGTGTCGTCGCAATGCTTACTGCGATTCGAATACACTGTGTAAAGCATAACAAAATATAACACTGCCGCAGAAAGAAAGCTGCGCGCTGCGCCCACGCGACCCAACAACGGCCGGGGCGCCACCTCCTCTGCCGGCGCCAGCCGCCGCGCGTGCGCAGCGCGCGGAACAGCTCTATCACTGCTATCACCACGTGACCTAAGCAACGCGCTCAGACACGCCGCCGGACTCCATCGTTTTCTGCGTGTGTTGTGCATCGCCTCCCGATCGGTCGAGTTTTGGAATCGGTGTGTTTCGGTTGTTTGAAGTGTGCGTGCGCTGTGTGCTCGTCCTTTACCTTCTGCCAGTGCTGCTTATTACGAAGATGCACTATACTCAAAGGGAGACCTGCAGCTTCATATCGTGGAGCACTCGAACTGAAACGGTATGTACCACTATCACGTTGCTACGGCCAGCGCTTTGTTAACTCCGAGAGCGCGATCTAATGCCGCTAACTAAGCTTTTCTTAACTGGTTGACGATCGGTGAGCATTTGTTAACGTAGCGAGCATATGTGAGTGTATTGTTTCATCGGGATGAAGGCAAAGTTGTGTGACATTAGGCGCGGGCAAGCTTTGCTTTGTTTGGTGTTGAAAGCAGTGTGCGCATGCGCGGCTGTGATTCGGTGGGGGATTTGAACGCAGTTGTGGCGGTGCCCTCCTGTCGGCGGTGGTGTTGGAAGGGGGCCCCGCTCTCGATGAACCACTATTTTGATTTAAGAATAGTTGGGTTGTGACGGCGCCTGTTACCTCTAAGCGTCAAGCGTGTCTAAGGCGCGTATGCTTCGGCCTGTTGGTAATTCAAGTGCATTTTTTTCGCACAAGAAAAAAAAAACAGGACAGAAAACAACGACGTGGTGTCCGCGTCGTTCTTTTCCGTCCGTGTTCGTTTTGTGCGCGAAAACTACCGTGATGCTCGGGTTGATGCGTGTGGGTCATTTTAACGCAGCATGTTGCTTCGTTTTAGGTACGCCGCGCGAAGCTCGCCTCAGTGCAAATACATTCCGTTTCGTTAAATTCGTACCGACGTTTTAATTCATCCGTAACATAGGTTTCCTGATAATGCCGGCACCCGTGCACGGGGAGCCGTTCGTTAAACTTGACTTGTGTTCGAATGAATTTTTCATGTCTGTGTGTGGCCGAATCGCCTTAACTACCTGAACTGTGCAAGCGCTAGTTCGAGCATCAGTGTGCACGTAGACGTGCGCAGGGTTCCCCATCAGGGGGGAGGGAAGTAGGAAGGTTAATCGCTGCCCCCCTCCCCCGCCTTACTACAAAGTCAAAGTAGGGGGCAGACTTTGCGCCCCCCCCCCCTCTGTCTGAATTGACTAGGGGGGTGCGCCCCCCCCCCTTCGTGCGTACGCTTGAGTGCCCGCGTTCGAGCACAATTTATTTTATTCTATTTGTTTCCATTATGTCTAGCTTTCATTATTTTGTTGTGGTTATTAAGAGTTATATGCGCCTCGCCTCGCTTTGGCGTTGTAACTTCGCTAAATACTTTTACATGTACAAACATTAAAAAACGCAGTTTGTACGACCACCTCCAATGATATTATTTGGTAAAAGACAAGCCTAATGATTTATAAGACATTTGATTATAAGATTTATAAGACATTCAAGGCTGCAACTTGCAGCCTTGAAGAGAAGTCCTTGTGCAGAGTTTTGTTTTATATGCTTTTTATCGCTGTGCAGGAATCCTTCATGCCACTAAAGAATGCTCCTTTTTCTTTAAAAATGCGGATGATATTTGTCAAATAGTACTTTCTCTTTCCCAAACAAGCTAATTGCACGTAGAAAAGCTGTTAATTCTCTCCAGTTCCATATGGGCCATGTTATGAGCTTCATTTTTGGATGGTACTATCGTGAACAATATGAGCTCGAACACGCGAGCGCGTGGCGAACAGCCTTGAACCTTACGTCGGCTGATTCGCAGCGGCTGGAGTCACTGTATATGCTACCTACAGGTAGCATATACAGTAACTCTAGCAGCGGCGGCTGTCGGAAACAAAGCGGAAAGGGCGCCGCGCTTCCACTAGCTGTTGACCCTCCCGCTTCGATATTGTTGATGCGAAACGGCATCTTAGAGTGTGTCAGTGGCCGCTAGCGGTGATATGAATTCCCATCAACGCGAACAGCCACATCAGACTAGGTAGCTGCTGAGATATCGGCTGTGACGTAGACTGCCACGATGCGCAGGCCATGCTTGCGCATCGGTATCTCGGTGGTGTCGGCTGAGGATTTTGCTGCGCCTCATTTATTTGTTTTGTTATCATTGCTAGCGGTCATTGGCACGCAATCAGCCGACATCTCGCAGCAACGCTAGCGAGGCGGGGAGTACCAACAGTCAGCGGAACAGCGCCCCCCTCTCCCCTCCAGTTTCTGCAGCGCCATCCACGTATCACCCTATCTCTGTTTTAAGGCTATTTTCCACGTGCTCTCATGTTCGAGCTCATATTACTCAAGATAGCACACGGTACAGAAACTGTTATTTACTGAAACAAATAATTGAAGTCTGCGTAGCGCTTTCCAGACAACGATCTTTTATTTTTTATCATGCAGGGAGCGAGCGTTCCAATAACACCTTGCATTGTGTACGATGGCCCCGATCTTCCCTATGCAAGCAAGCTTTTCCTCCATGTGGACAAAGAACTGCTCTTCAGTGGGTCCAATGCCAAAGAATGAGTAGCTGCACTCATGGCAGCACATTGGCTGTTAAATATCGACTGCCATCACAAGGCGTTCAACGTTCTTGTCGCTGTTGAATGGCTCCTTCTTGGCCAGTGGGTAATGACTCCGAGGACACAAGTAGTAAAGCTCCTGAAGATTTTCAAGAAGGCCTAGAAAATAGGCCTTAGCTTCTGCTTAAAGTATGTCGCCAGCTGTGATTAACTCGAGCTTAAGCCATAAAGTTATATTTTCATATGGTAACGAGTAGTTATTTGTTTTACATTATACAGAAACGAATACTATGGCGGTACTAGTATTTCATTTCAATTTCTTGCTCATTTTCTTGTGACATTTTAATACAAGCCATATTGCCCCTGCCGATTTCAGCATGTTCTCACAGGTCATTCCACTTTGTGGGTTATTGGCTTAGTTTTTATATTCAAGGGAGTTTGTGACTTTTTTGCAGTAGTTTTAATAATTGAGATCTTTTGCTATTGAAACTTTTGCTTAACAAAACTGTCAGTACTTGTCAGTGAAATCATTGCATCGAATATTGTTTTAAAAATTTATTTTTGAGCTATATGACAAGCTTTAAGTTTTGTCAATATTTTTAAAGGAAATAAATACTCGTTTTATTCAGTTACCAATGATTCTGTTGTCTTTGCTTGGAAAGGGATAATCTTTAAATTTCCTTGAACATGCCCGTGTAAAATTTGATTGAACTGTTGTTATGTAGGTAATGCTTCTGCAGGGCTGTCGTGGTCATAACGTGTCTATTCCCATGCATTTCCTGCATATTACCGCATTCAGCATGCGCTGCAACGTGCGCGTCATGGCCCGATTGCTCACTTTTTTGTGTTGGAGCCACAATCCATTGCTTTTGAGAAAGTGGGAAAGATTTCATAATTCCAGCAATGTGCACGGTTTTCTACTTCACTCATGTACTTTCCATAAAAGAGATAATATGGAGGCCTGCTGTGGAAAACGACATTCTGAGTCCTTAAAATGTTGCGTGAGTTGTCACGGAGCATTGATACCCTGCTCGTCTATCAGCTACAGCTGTGTGATGACAGTGTTTACCCTACTAAGAAAGTCGACAACAGGCACATTGGTGTGGGCACTGCTGGAATTTTGAAACTTTACCAATCCACTTTCTCATCAAGGAATTGCACATTTCTGAACTATCTCTTTAACAGGAGAATGGCCAGACCGTACCTTGTGTGTCCAGTTGATTTCAAACACATGCACTGATGTTATGCAGCCCATTTAAGACGATGGCACCTTATTTTATCAACTGCATAAGTGCAGGTATAAGAAGTGGCACCAATATTTCCCTTCTGGGAAGGGCAACTTCAGCGGGAAAATTCATTCTGGGGTGCGCCCGAAGGGACCAGGTGTCTGTAGTGCCCCAAGGGGGCTGACAGGGAAGAAGGTTCATTTGTGCTTCTCCCTGTAACTGCTACCTTTTCGAGGGCGGTTTCATCTATTACACCCACTCGCACGGGGTGTAGCTTGTTCTAAGACCCATACTGCACTATACGCCTGTGTTACAATGAAGCATGTTAAATTGATTCCTCATGAAGTGGAAATAACGCCCTTGCTTCATATTTTGACACAAACGCCTTGGTCATTTTGTGCTCCATGTCATTTGTGCTCCTTGTTTGGCGGCATACGCGATGCCGCTCCACACACTCGAGAAAGGTCATTGAATTACCGTAGAATTTGTCTCGGATGTACGAGCTTTGTGTTTATAAAAGCTTGACTTTATTTGTACTATTGGATAACGTGTGGAACATCTTGCAATGTGTGTCAACACATTTTAGGTAATGACTTTGTATTCAGTCACGATTGCACTGTATATGTAAGATGCCGTGCTTCATATGCACCACAAAATCAGTGCTGCTGCCAGCATTTTCCTTCTGTGGCAGGAGCCACTATAATAGGTCATGCGCCCTTGAAAGGACTGGCTAAAGGGTAAGCTTTCTAGCGTTTCAATGGGAGCCAAATGGGAGGGGGGAACCACTCGAATTATGGAAATTTTTGCCTGGGTGTTTGGGTGTAATTGTGCATAAACACCCTACACCTTTTTTCATTTGGGTGTAATATGCTTTTACACCCAACCACACCCATTGGGTGAAAGTTTGAAATTACACCCATTGTATAGGTGTAATCCTGCTTGGTACACCTATTTTTTGGGGTGTAGGGGTGTGAGTTATAGACACCAAGTTACACCCATACGGGTGTAAAGTGGTTTACAGTGTACTCTTCATCACAAAATTCCTGATATTGGGCTGGGCTCCACACGACACATTTAAAACTATACTGGATAACGAAAACTATGATCTCTAGCAGCCCAAAGCCTGACAGAATACAATGTACGTATGTTTATCAAGGCGAAATCCTTCGAGTGCCTCACCAGGTGAGAAAATTCAACGTCAGCGTCCGACCGTCGTCCCGCTGCTTGTGCGTCACACGACTGAGCGCAAAAAATCGCCACGCGATGACGCAACCATATGTCTATTAGTACCTCAGATATTGCAATTTGTTTTTCGTTACCATGATATATTCATGACGTCACTATGACGTAACCTCACTATATCATTAATTGCTTTAGGATCCGCCTATCACGGAGTCAATGAAAAACGAAGGGAGGTGCAGAAAGCGTGCAAGGCCTCCGACTGGAGGCCCTGCAAATCCGCGTAAGGTCCGAAAGCATTCGGCGGAGGGGAAGGGAGAGGATCAACGCATCGACTGGGCAGAAAAGAAAGGAGATGGTTTTCGCCTCGGAGTCGTGTTAGGCGAATGTGTAAGGGAGCGTCAGATTTTTTAATGTATTTACAATATCCCAAAAGGCTCTCGTGCGGGGAGTATTGGATGTGTGGTCTGATCACACTTACACGAAAAGACAAAAACGGGACATAGATAACGCTAACCACCCGTAACACAACTACTCAGACAACTTATGGAAAAAATGTTGAGATACTTAAACTGTGAAATTAATACGTATTTACAGTGGAAACATGAAAGAGAATTCAATATGAAGTGAAGATAGAAGCGTGATCACGTGAATTAAGACAGCACACACAACATTGAAAGCACATACTAGCAGTTTGTATGTGCAGTCGTAGTTTAAATCAGTGCCTGATACCAAATATGTTAATATGTACTATAGTGAGCAATATGAAGTGCATCACCAAATTCAAATTTACTCAGTGATTACTTTCAATTGACTAATAAGAATGTGGGCATGTTAAACTGGGTAGATGAGATTAAGAATTTAGTGTAGGTGTAACGTGGCAGCAGAAAGCACAAGACCGGGTTGATTGGCGGAAAATGGGAGAGGCCTTTTCCTTGCAGTGGGCGTAGACAGGCTTATTATTATTATTATTATTATTATTATTATTATTAGATTAGTATTATTATTATTATTATTAATCTGCCAGAGATGCCTTTCCGCTTGAGCATTCATTGTCATCAAACATTTGCGATTGCCAACTGTGCCTTATCCACTGTGACCGTCAATATGTAATTGTAATGTTGCTTCTTATGTTGCTGACTACTATACGTATCAAACTGGTAGTAATATCTAGTCTGTTAGGTGGAACCGTTTTCTGGTAACAAGATTTGAAATGATGGTAAGTTAGCTGGCGAACTCTATGACGACGCACGAATGCCCGTTCTGACAATTGCACGGAAGTAAGTCAGGCTATTTTTCTGTGCTGCTGATTGGTTGGTGCTGGAGGCCCGTGTACTTAAGTTTTAGGAGCACGTTAACGAACACCAGATGGTCAAAATTTTCCGGAGCCCTGCACTACGGCGTCTCTCATAACGAAAACATTGGTTTGGGGACGTTAAACGCCGACAGTTATTATCACGAATTCCTTCATTAGGCAAGATCAGTGACAAACTTTTGATGTAAGAATCTTCGCAAAAAATTGCAATGAGAAAGTGGTGGATCGATCCGCAAAAAAATTGGATTAGACAGTTTCTAACTTTGTATATGTTGGAGTACTAGTATTTTCTCCCATCGGTAGGTGCCCCCGAAATACAAAAAGACAGCTCTGTGAAATTCCCGCTTGCAGGCCATGCTTGCAGGCTTCATAACGTTCCGCCGTAAATCTATATTTCTTTTGCGGTGGTTCACGACAGGGATAAGGAGACGGAATATTTCCTGTCACTGCTTCTGCTGAGGCGCGTCATCGCACAAATACCACCATCGTGGCTAGCCTGTCGGCTTTTAAGCAGCAGCACTTCCGGCCAAAGTTTGTGGTCGTTTTAACACGGAGCGCTAGAGGGCACTGCAATCATGGCGCCCATAAAGTCACCATAAAGCCCGTTCCAGTGACTTTAGTCGTCCAAGGCCGCGCAAGAGAGCGCGTCACGTGGTATTTCTTTCTTTTTTTCTTGTTTATCACGGGTATCTGTAGTATGCAGAAAAAAAAAAACAACTCTTACTTCATAGAGAGTTATAAACAATCTAATCGGACCTTTTACAAACCGTTCTAGAACAATCTGCTTCAACCTTTCCGCCCAGCTCCGTTTATTCGAGAAGTGTTTATTTATTTTTGCTAATACGCAATTAGTCACAACAACAATTGTGTGAAACACTTGACGCAGTAATCAGCAAGATTCATTTGATGACGTCGTCATACAATGCATCATGACATTTTTAAACTCTGGCTCGAGATCGCTAGGTTAACTTGGATACCGTGGTCACGATGAGGAAATACTGCAAGAAGCGCTAAAAAAGAGCCATTGTGAAGGCTAAAAAGGTAGAAGAGTTTAGCCCGCCTACGCTTATTTAACCAGCCACTGCCCGCCTAACTTTATTTGATTCATACGGTTATGTGGGGAAAGTGGCGTTGACGTGACAGCGGTTCCACCTCGGCACGTTATTTTTACGCTGTGCCGCGATCTGATTAGATGTGCGAACGAATGTATCGTGGATTTATAAATATGGGTGCGGCAGCATCACTTCATTGGCCCCTAGTTTTGGCAAGACGTATTGATAAGCATATTCGAGGTCATAAACTCCTATGGAATGGCTTTTAGCTTTAAGTGGCTCCCTGAAGTGCTTTCTTTGTTGACACGAGCGCCCACCGGCAATGTAATAACCACCTTGCTTCCCATGATGTGTGGGACTCGGACACGTCTAATCCGGAAGCGCCGCATACTCTTGTTACAGTGCTCCCACGCTGTGCAACCCTTTGGTGTATCGCAAGCTGATTGCTTTACGAGACCGATGCAATAATTCGCACCGGAGGGGAAGGCGGTGAACCAAAGGATAGGCGTACTCACCTGGAATATCACGCGGATTTCTTCTGCCGTGGGCGTACTGTCGCGCGGCGTAATGTCGGGGAGCGTAATGTCACCTGCATTCTTGGCGACGAATTCGGAGAAATTTATCATTCCGTCGCCATCCATCCTGTCTACCTCTGCGATCTCCATCTCGAGCTCCTCCTGGGTCAGGTTGAAGCCCAGTACGCTCATCATGGCGCCCAGGTCCTCGGCGGTGATCTGGCCATCGCCGTCTTTGTCGTACCACTCGAATTCTCTGCGCAGCTTCGCCAGCTCCTCCTCCGAGAACTCCTCCGAGCCGTCAGTGCCAACAGCAACGTCTCGTCTGCTCGGCTCCGGTGCGGCGCCATTGCTCGTTCTTGTGCTGGCATGGGCGTCCAGGAGGTTTTTGATGGACCTGGAGATGCGGCTTTCTTCGCCGGCGGTTCCATTCGAGGGCTCGGCATTGGCGCTTCTTCAGGGTGGTGTGTTGGCGGGGAGCGCTCCATGGCCGTGACTTGCGCTCCGCCCCCCTCCACCCCGCCACTCCCACGCAGCTGGTTCACCTTTCGAACAAGGTCACACGCCGGATGATGATTGTGATCTTGTTTTGTTGCCATAGATCCGCTACCTGGGCAACCAAGAATCTACGAATCCGGCACGATACATGAATGTACTAAGTACATCACGTTACGTGATAACTAAGTATTTAATATGATCTTTTTAACAGCGGAGCTTCTTAACCGACTGGCAGTCGTGCAGAGCGAACAAAAGCTATAATCATCATCAACGGGCATGAGCCATCTTCTTCTCCATCTCCGGCTTCGCTCCTAGAACACGTGCGCCGGTATTTCCTGCGTGCGCTGCAGTACCTCTGATGAGCGAGAGAACGGGTACACAGAAAGAGAGAGGAGAGACAAAGAAAGTTATAGAAAGAAAGAGGCAGCCAGAAATAATGAGCAGAGAAAAGAATAGAAGAGAGAGAGGGCAAGGGACAGAAAAACATGTGGCTGATCCTCTATATAGGAATCGGTATAGAACACGAAAGTGAAACAGTTGGCACATAAGCGGAAGTCTTCGAAAGACTCGCGACTGGGATACATTGTCCGGACATTGCATTGCACGCGCCGGAGCATCGCGCAAATAACATGTGACTGTTCGCAAACGGTGCAGGCTAAACCGAACGGGTTGTCACTGAATCGTTTGGTGAACTCGCGGTCCGCTGCAGCGAAGGGTGCATGATTTGCTGGTCGTGGACCATCCTGTGGTGTGCTGGGCATCCTGCGTCGTATTGTCGAGCGGCGTCCCGCTGGCGGTCGCTTCTGCGAAGATACGATCATTTCGGTCTTGGTTCGGTGTGTGATGGCAGCCAGTAGGGTCGCGTTGCGGTCAATTTCTGGAAAGCGAGAGGCAGAGTTCTCAGCTTGAGCCGTGAACGCGCGAAGGCCTCCCGCTCCCCCCTGGCGTGTCCATCGCTGCACCAAATTCACTAGCGCGACGTTAGCTCGCCGACGTCGTTGTCTTTCGACAGCGCTTAATACCACAGTTCTCGTAGTCGCTGCCATCACACTCTTATCAATGGACAGCGGAGAAACACCGTGGGTGCATATGGAAGCTGCACTACGCTGCACACGCTAGCACAACGCGAAAGACGAAACACGTAACTGAATCGTCACCGAGTCAAATCAGCGCGTACAGCGCGTCGCAATTACAGCCTCCGCGATCACTTCAGAAACATTTTCAGAGCTAATTGCGGAGGCCACGCTCCGCTGTGCTGAGTAGGGCGAACGCCACCTAGGTGGGCGTTGGTAGTGCTTCTTGATGCCAGCGTCCCTTCGAATGGTGGCATCGAGGCGTGGTAGTGCTGAGACCACCGAAGCGTTCACTGTCGGTGCGCGGTAGTGTCATAATGCAGTACTTCTCTTTTCTGCTCGTAGGCGGCGGCACCGCCCCGAGCAAGAGCGCAGTTACACGGAGGAGTGTTAGATATATAAGGCGCGTGTGTGTAGCCCCCTGCAACGCGTTTGTGGCGCAATGGGTTAAACGCTCGGCGATCTATCGTCGCGGACCGAGAGGTCGTGGGTTCGATTCCCAAATTTTCTACGTTTGTGGACTTTTATTCTGGTTTTTTTTTTCTTTGTATTATGTCGTGTACATTTTAAGAACGTCATATCCGTGACGGAAATACGTCAGTGAAGTCTTGGTGGACCCCGGCATAAAACACTTTCGTGTTAAAAAGGTAGAGAGAGAAATACAGAAATAGAAATAAACAGAGACCAAAAATAGATATCAAAAACAGGGAGAAAGTAAATGAAGAAAAAAAATACACGCAGAAAGAAAGAGAAAATAGCGAGAACAGGCAGGCAGCTCTCTTCTGGGAACCTATTTTAACAGCGTAGCAGTTTAAGCCAGTCGTGTAGTTACCGGCACAGAAAAAAAAAGTCAGAGTTTCGCCGCAAGGGCGAAGCAATGAATGCGATAGCGAGAAAAGCGGCCCGTGATGGAGCGCGCTGCTACGCTACAGAAACATCACGGGCCCCGGCAGCAAATACCACGGCGAGCAGACAGCGGAGGGCAAGGTTCTCCGTCCGCAAATTTAGCAGAAGCGAGCGAGCTGGCCGACGACTTTTAAATGCGCCCATTGCGCTCCTCGCGCCATCTCGCTGGTAATGAAGAAACGGTTATAAGCGCCTGCCGTGTCGGAGTGCTGCCAGCGGTAAGGGTGTGTATATAACGCTCGCCATTAGCTACCTAAGATCTGCGTTTTGTGGCGTAGTGGTTAGCGCCACGCTCGCAGAGC
>NC_051183.1:121165340-121196874 GCF_013339695.2 Rhipicephalus sanguineus | reverse complement strand
TATCAGCCACGGCCACTCGACAAACAAAGTGCTTTTAAGCAAGCGGCTCTGGTCGAGCTGTGACCATTGCTAGTTCGCTGTTGTCCTGTCTGGGTTCGTTTCGTGAGTCATTTGCATTTGAGCGGCGCGCTGAAAGTATCGAGCTGCTTGCCGTTCTTCGTGTGGCATTATATTTTGATGCTGTCGCACTCATTACTTCGCCCTTGCGGCGAAACTGACTTTTTTATCTACGAGGCATGCATCCTCGAACATGTGACATGGTTCATGGACAAATGGGAAACGTTTGAAACAAACTACACGCAAGCCACAAAGTTGATGTTTCAATCCCTTTCATAGCTGTTCAAAGGGACAACCGATTGTTCTGACAAAATCACGCCATTCACAGTGTTAAAAGTCACATGATAAAAAGGGGGGCTGCTTGAGCGAGCTATCAGGTTATCGCATCCGAATGCTTACGTGCCGCGCCTGTTCGCAGGTGTCATGCCTTCACCAACAAGGACACTTTTGGGCATACTGCCATTTATAAGAAACGCGCAGGTCACATTAAGCGTAACACTTCGTTTTCTTCACAGTTATTGTCTTCAAGATTGATCAGCTTACATCTGATCATTTTCATATCAGATATCTGCCATCTGTATTATCACTGTAATGTAACTATGATATCGACAGTTTCCAAAAGATACAATACTTAACTTATTGTTAAGTACAATTCAAAAGTAAGGATGCATTGCAATATTCTGTTACATTGCGAACTAACTTCAATGGCGAATATTTTTTGGCTACGGCGGCTTCCAGTGCAAATCTGCATTAGAATTCTCACGTTAGCGCCTGCCCAGGCACAGTTCGTGAAAGGTGTAAGCGTTAAGGGGAGACCTGTACCGAATTTCAGATAGTGACGCAACGCGATACAACACGTTTTTCTTTTATTTACTTGTTTTGAAGCGCGCATCAAGGCTAAAATTTGTTTGCATTTGCAGAATCCGGAGGATGTGGCCGTGCCGCCTGCGGACCCTTGGAAGTTCCAGTAACGGGTAAACCAGAGCAGGACTCCTTCTGCAGACCATTGTTCACACCCACTTGGCAGCGCCAAAAGCTACGTACCTGCCTTTGCAAGCGGGGTTACCTTCGAAACTCTTGGGGCGACTGCATTCCACGCATAAAGTGCTTCCCTTGCAAGTTCCGATGGCAAAGAGACTATCGCACATGCATGCCTGCATGCCCGGCAACCTGTGAAAGGCCATTCGGCTCGCCATGTAACAAGCCGTGCACAGCAGGCTGTGACTGTCCGCCTGGCTATGTAGTGTAAGTACTCTTTGATCTGTGTGAATGTGCAATTTGTTCTCACAAAATAGCTTTTCAGGAGTACAACAAGATTTTGTAAAGTATATTTATGTAGTGTGGGCTATTATTACACAAGAACATTCTACATCCAGTTTGACGGACACTCGCATGAGAGTACGAGTATAATTTTATATCACGACCACGTTGGATACTGAGCCCAATGTCTGGTTTGTGGATGGAGTCTCCACCACCGGTGTGTTTGTACGTCCATTTTATTTCCCTTTGTGTCATAATTACTCCATTTCATTAAAATATTACGAACCGTGCTCGCTATGCTTTCCATGGCTTCAGCATTTGTGTGCACCTTGCAAAAGAAAAGATGGCAGTATGGGGTTTCGAACGCCTTTAATATATCAGATAATTCCCGATCACAGCTCTTCGAAGGCCAAATTGCGGTTTTCAGCTATTTACCTATAAATGAAAGGCTGTAATATTTCATAATAATGCATATTCATGAGTTTTCCTGCGTTCATAATCTTTTTATTGAATACGCAAGCACGTTTAATCTCCTAGTGGCCATTCCACCATTAGTGCAGTGCCTTTTTACGAGTAATTAGAACCATAGGAGGGTCTGCTGGTTAGTGTGCACGAAACATGCACTCATATTAACGTTCATGAAGTTTTGATATTGTTTCCGCTCTAAGTCTTACGTTAGTCAAAACACAGCATGGTTCTTTAGTTGGCTTTTTTATTTCTGTATACGTGAATGTTTGACTTCAGCTATCTTCAGCCTATGATTGAATTGAGTGTCTCGCATAGAGCATATACTATTTAGCAGTCAGTACACCTATACTTTTTGATGGTGAGGCAGACAAATAAGGAATATATTCTTTGTACCTATTATTTATATTTAAAAAATGAAAGCGTGCTATTTTTATATGCAGGAATCCAAGGTTCCCCGGCATGTGCATGCAGATCAGCTATTGTCATTCAAAATGTCCAGCAAACTCAAGTTTCCAGTCGTGCGTTTCAAATTGCCTTCCCAAGTGTGGACAAAACCCACCAAAGGCATGTGACATCAAATGTAACAGCAAAGGCGCATGCGTCTGCAATAAAGGATACGCTGAACTGGAGCGAGACGGCAAGAAGACGTGCGTTCTTCAGAAAATGTGTCCCCTGCTTATGTCTAGCAAGAGTGAGCATACTGGTGGAGAAAGACAGCCTACTGAAACCCCGAATATGCCAGGCCGTGTCTCGGGGCAATCAGTGGTTGCAGCGTCGCCTGTTTCTACGCAAAATATATCGGCAAGTAGAGGACCAAGCGTCCAGGGTGCGCGGCCAAGTGGTGCTTCAGGAGCTGGAGGGTTAGCAGTCGCCGTAGGTACAGGGAGTACTCTTCTCCTAGCGACCTCAGGAACGGGAGGCAACCTGATAAACTCATCTACTGAAGCTGGCAAAAGTGAACGTGTGTCCACTAATGGAACAAGTACGCTTAGTGGACCGTCAAGTGTCTCTGCTGGTACTCCAGGAGCTGGACGATTAGCACTTGCCGTAGGTACAGGGGGTACTCTTCCTCCAGTGACCTCAGGAATGGGAGGCAACCTCATAAATACAGATACTGAAGCTGGCAAAAGTGAACGGGTGTCCACCAATGGAACAAGTACGCTTAGTGGACCGTCAAGTGTCTCTGCTGGTACTCCAGGAGCTGGAGGGTTTGCAGTTGCCGTAGGTGCAGGGGGTACTTTTCCGCCAATGACCTCAGGAACGGGAGGCAACCTCATAAACACAGATACTGAAGCTGGCAAAAGTGAACGGGTGTCCACCAATGGAACAAGTACGCTTAGTGGACCTTCAAGTGTTTCTGCTGGTACTCCAGGAGCTGGAGGATTAGCATTCGCCGTAGGTGCAGGGGGTACTCTTTCTCCAGTGACCTCAGGAATGGGAGGCAACCTCATAAACACAGATACTGAAGCTGGCAAAAGTGAACGGGTGTCCACTAATGGAACAAGTACGCTTAGTGGGCCGTCAAGTGTTTCTGCTGGTACTCCAGGAGCTGGAGGATTAGTAGTTGCCGTAGGTGCAGGGGGTACTCTTTCTCCAGTGACCTCAGGAATGGGAGGCAACGTCATAAACACAGATACTGAAGCTGGCAATAGTGAACGGTTGTCCACCAATGGAACAAGTGTGCTTAGTGGACCGTCAAGTGTCTCTGCTGGTACTCCAGGAGCTGGAGGGTTAGCAATTGCCGTAGGTGCAGGGGGTACACTTTCTCCAGTGACCTTAGGAACGGGAGGCAACCTCATAACCACAGATACTGAAGCTGGCAAAAGTGAACTGGTCTCCACCAATGGAACAAGTACGCTTAGTGAACCGTCAAGTGGCTCTGCTGGTACTCCAGGAGCTGGAGGGTTAGAAGTTGCGGTAGGTGCAGGGGGTAATCTGCTACCTGCGACCTCAGAAACAGGAGGCAATCTCCCAAAATCAGCTACTGAAGCGGGCAAGAGAGAACTAGTATCCACCAATAGAACAACGACGCTTAGTGGACCTTCAAGTGGCGCTGCTGGTACTCCAGGACCTGGAGAGTTAGCAGTAACCGCAGTTGCAGAAAGTACGCTTCCTGCTGCTACTTCAGGAAAAGATGGCAGTGTCATATCCCCGGCTACTGAATCTGGCGGACGCGAACTGGTATTCGACAATCTAACAAATGCACATGGTGGACTGTCAGGTGGTGGTTCTGAAACTCCTGAAGTAGTTGTCGATGCTACGCCAACAGCTGTACCATCACCAGCTTTACCCGTACCTATCGGGTCTCCTCCTCGTTTTGAGTTGCCTGACACCAGACACGCAGATCTGAGTGCGGCTACAAGCACCGCACAAGGTGCGACTTCATTCCTGTCCGGCTCTTTGCACACTTCCTCACCAACGCCGATACGTTATAGTGGGGATAGTTTGGGGTACTCCTCATGGTTTCCACAAACGTTTAGTCCTCCAAATTATGGACTCACTAGCTTTGACTTTAATACCTGGGCTACGCCTTGACCTGTTGCAGCACAGCATTGCACGGCAGGCCTGACGTTGTATCCTTCGAGCACAGCTTTTACCGGTAGTCTCAGTTACGGTTGGCCCGGCATCGGAAGTTATTCATGGTATTCACTCGTACAAGCTAACCCTGGATATTTTAGCGACAATTTAGGATTCCATCTGTGGAGCCCGTTCTTCTGCAGCTTGGAAGGTTATGGGGCGCCTGTTTTCTAATTTGCACCAAGTAGTATGTTTTTTATCTCACGCCTTAGGGCCCTCGACGTGAAGACATGAACACAGTGACTCACCCGATGTCAAAATGCTTTTTTACTTCTCGGAGCCTGCTATTTTACAGCGCGGTAATTTCTTCTGCTTGATTTAGCAGCCAACGCCTCCACTAATTACATGCCGGGAACGCCACTCTATTTCTCATAGAGAGCTCTCTGCCGGCACCAATCGCGAAAATCACGCGTCCTGCCCCGTGTTGCAAGCAGGCGCCGTGGGAGAGCGCTCGTCATCGTACCGCTTAGTCACGTGACCTTACGTCGGCAGCTGCTCTGAGGCAGCTGCGAGGTCTGTGCGTGTTTAGAAGGGAATGCCGCGGTAGGCGATGGTCAATCTTAACAAGAAGGAGGAGAGAACAGGTAAGGAAAGGTCAGCGCATTGGCCGCTCACGTTCCAAGCATAGTGTTATCGGAGGCGTTGGTAGCAGAATGCAGCCATAGTACTTTTATTACGGGAAAGCATCTTTGTATTTCATTTTATGGAGAAAAACTATGACGCAGCAGGTTTAGCAGGGTATTGGTGAATAAATTATTAACACGAACCTGCTTGGGTAAACCGAAGACATCATTCCCGGCATTTGTTATTCGCTTCAGAAGAACCAATAAAATAAACTCTCACTTTGGAAACGTCTCGAGATTTTTCACATTCACCGCGCACCTACATGAAGCTACTACAGTTGTAGGTAAGCAGGTAATACTTTAATAGACATGAAATAAAACGTCAACATGAATTTCAGTGTAAACGCTTCTCTATTAACAGATGAATGAAATGCACTACTTTAACAGCAACACACTGCGTAGACGTGTTGTTGTACCTACTATACGTTTTCCAGTAGGCGTAGCTGGTACTGCAGTTTTAATATCATTGAAGTGACAACTGCTTAGAAATGAAAGCATAGTTTTATAATGTCCTAAAATTTCTCACGGCTTCATAAATAATCAACTTGGCTCCCCGGAAGTTATGATTGAAGAACGGGTAGTAGCAAGCTGGAACATTGAATACAGCTCTGGGCCTTCGAAATGTTTCAAAGATTTCTCACGACACACATTATTTAGCAAGAGGAGTGCCAGTAAGCTTCCCACGGTCAGAGAGAGAGAAATAAACGTTTATTTGTGAAACAGTGTTCCGAGCGATGCTCGGTATCACCCTAAGGTGGGAGGGCTCCCTAGTCCAGGAACCCTCTGGCTTCAACTGCCCTCTTGGCCCTGATGACAAGTTGTCGCTGGTCTTCCAGGTCCTCGAGGGCGAGCTTGGCCTCCCACGTTTCGGTTAGGTGGTCGTCGTTCGTGTTTAATGCTGGATTGACGTCCGTCTCCGGTTGCATACTGAGGTCTACATGACACGGGCATTCCAGGAGCAAATGTGCCAGGGTGTCCGGTACGCCGCAGAGCGGGCACATGTAGCTATGTTTCGTTGGGTAGAGGCGGTGCATTAATATTCCATGTATGTGTGTGTTGCTTTGCAGGCGTCTGATGATCACGCTTTCTTCTTTAGTCAGTTTTGGATGTGGTGGAGGGTACACCCGTCGCTCCAGTCTGTAGTGTTGAAGTAGCGACGAATAGGTGTTCTGTACCGCCTCCACCTCTTCAGCCATGGGTCGGGTATCCTGTGGGTCAAGGACAGCCCGGCTGACGTGCTCGCGGGCAGCGGCATGGGCCGCTTCATTTCCCTGTAGACCCTCATGTCCTGGCACCCATATTATACAGGCGTATGGGAGTGGAGTGCTTCGCCGTTTTATGATGTTAAGTGCATCGGCTGAGATGCGGCCCTTCGCATAATTCCTGCAAGCTGCTTGCGAGTCGGTGAAGATCACCGCGGCGTCTGTACATGTGGTTGTGGCGAGAGCGATTGCCGCTTCTTCCGCTGCTTCTGAGTTGTGTGCCTTGACCGTGGCCGACGCTAACTCTCGGCCTCGAGAGTCTACGACGCTGACAGCGTACGCGTTTCTACGCGGATACTTGGCAGCGTCGGTGTAGCGGGCGTCCGGGTCTTCCTTGAACTTTCGTTTAATAGCGTCAGTTCGAGCCTTTCGTCTACCTTTATGGAATGTCGGATGCATGTTGCGCGGAATAGGCGCGATGAAGAGGGACTCTCTAACGTCCAGCGGGATGCGCTTTTTCCGGTCTGCATCGGCGATGTACGTCTCGCTGTACTTGAGGTACCGGAGCACTGACCTCCCGGTAGGCGTGAGCTTTAGTCGTTCCAGCTGGCTGTTCTTGTGAGCCTCGGCGAGCTCTTGCCACGTGTTGTGGACGCCCATTTTAAGAAGACGTGTAGTTGAAGCCATGGGGGGTAGTCCCAGGGCGACTTTGGTTGCCTTTCTTATCATAATATTAAGTTTTTCTATTTCTGCGGTCTTCAGTGTGAGATACGGCGTGCCGTACGTGATGCGGCTGGTGAGCAGAGCTTGCATTATTCGTAGGGTGTCATGTTCCTTGAGCCCGTTTCGTTGGTTTGCGATCCTCTTGATGAGATGCGTGAGTTGCGAGAGTGTCCGTTGGAGTCTCGGTAACGTGGCCGCTCCCGATCCATCCTTGTGGATGTGAAGTCCAAGCACTCGTAGCGTCTCGACTTTTGGAATTGCTGTCCCATTTAGGGTGACGTTAGGGTCGGCTCTTCGTATATGGGAGGCCTGCCTCTCGTTCTTGCTTTGAGGACAAGGTGCTCGGACTTCTCAGGGGCACAGTGGAGGCCGCAGTTTCGTAGATACCTTTCGATACTATCTACGGCATCTTGTAAGCAGCTCTCTTGTCTTCCGATGTTCGAAGCCCTGGTCCAGAGCGTGATGTCATCAGCGTACATAGCGTGCCGCACATCTGGTATTTTATCGAGAAGTTTTGGCAGATTGATCATGGCCACGTTGAACAGTAGCGGTGAGATGACCGATCCCTGCGGCGTACCTCTTTTTGGTAGTTGAAAGCTTGTGCTGCGGATGTTCCAGATGCCCACAGTTGCCGTACGGTCCGTCAGAAAGTTATATGTGTGTAGAAAGACATATGTGTAGGTCCTAGTGCCACAGCCGGTGCCTTCGAGGTTGTTGAGGATCGCTTCATGGCTGACGTTATCGAAGGCCCCCTTGACGTCGACTCCGAGTACTGAGTACTTGCTTCGATGGCTGAGGTGATCAAGGAGATCTTCTTTGAGGAGTAAAAGCACATCGTGCGTCGAGAGGTGCTGCCTGAAGCCGAACATGGTATCAGGTAGGTGTCCACCATCTTCTAAGTACTGCGTCAATCGGTCATGCACCATGTGTTCGAACAGCTTTCCCACGCACGAGGTGAGGGAAATGGGGCGCAAGTTCTCAATACCGATAGGCTTGTTAGGTTTGGAGATCATGGTGATCTCCGAGTGCTTCCAAACCGCAGGCAGCTCTCCTTTCTCCCAGCAATCGTTGTAGTATCGGAGAAGAGCCGTGGTGGCCTGGTGCGGTAAGTTGCGTAATTGTTTGTTGACTATCCGGTCTTTGCCGGGGCTCGTATTTCTTGTCAACTTCGATAGGGCTGCGTATAGTTCCGCCTGCGTGAAGGGCTGGTCGAGCTCAGGGTTTGGTGTCCCAGTGTATTCTTTGATGTGAGCTGATGCGACAGCAGGGGCATCACCAGAAAGCTTTTTCTGTATTTCTTGTAGGAGATGTTCTTCCGACCCGGCGTAGTTGTGGATAATCTTTTGAAGATGCTGCTTCTGTGCCGCTTTGGATGGTTGCGTGGCTAGAAGAGCGCGTAGCAGGTGCCAGGTCTTTTTGGTGCTCAGTGTCCCCTGTAGCTTGTCACAGAAAGCGTGCCAGTTCTGTCTGGCGAGTTGGTTCGCATATTCTTGTGATTGCTCGGTAAGGATAGCGATGCGTTTTTGTAGCTTCCTGTTAAGTTTTTGTTGCTTCCACCTCTTTAGAAGTCCTCTTCTAGCCTCCCAGAGGTGGAGGAGATGCGCGTCGACTACGGGCGTATCGGCGTCGAGCTGTATGTCTTTAGTATGACGTTCGGCTGTATCTAGCACATTCCTGAACCACTCGTCAATGTCGGTTATAGTGGTTTCAACATCAAGGTCATCCCTAAAGAATTTTCCAGTCCGTTAACCGTGCTATTCCAGTCTTGGTCTGTCTGCGAGTGTGCGCTACGTCAAGCTGGAGGATGTGATGATCGCTACCTAAGGTTTCCGGTAGCACACTCCACTCTGCCCCAGTGACGTTCGCCGTAAAGGTGAGGTCGGGATTGGTGTCTCTGGAGACGCTGTTCCCGATTCTCGTCTTCTGAAGAGGGTCGTTCCACAGGGTTAGTCTGTGATGTTGAGCAGTATCGTGCACCCTAGAGCCCTTCCTCGTGGTGATATGATAGCCCCATGCCGTGTGAGAGGCGTTAAAGTCTCCACTATAACGACCTGGTGGCCATTTGTGCGCTTCCTGATTTCTCGTATGAAGTGATCGAAGTCCGGTAGCTGGTCTCGAGGGGGGCTGTACACGTTAGCTATGAATAGACTTTGCTGCGTCTTTCGTTCCGGCAGAATCTCTATCAGGGTGTGTTCTGTCTGGGTTTGCTCGATTTCGTGCTTTTGCACTGAAAGCGCTTTCTTGACAAGAATGGCAGTACGTTGGGTTTGTGCGCAGGTCATGTATCCTTGGAGACGGACGTTCTGCGTGTTGGTTTCCTGGAGTGCGATGATGTCGGGTTGGTTAGGCTTGATGAATTCTTGTAGGCTCGTATGTCGAGGGCGGTACGATCGACAGTTCCATTGCCATATTCGTAAAGTTGAATGCTGTTTCTTAGACCTGTGGTTAGGGGTTGCCATCTTCGACTGATTCGATGTCACGCCGGCGATAACGAGTGGGTGAGACTGAGCGAGAGGCGTTGTGGCTGTTCGCCCGCGCCTTCTTCCGAGTCACTTGGCGTGGGTTGCTGAAGCTATCGAACTGTGCTATAAACATTTTTATTTATTGGGTCTGCATCAAAGCGGACACTAAAAGCATCTGATTCCCAAAAATGATAAATTTAATCTAAGATACTGCGTTACTAAAATATGTGGTCCACTTTTACCACGAAACCATAAAACTTTCTTTCTGCTTCAGGAGGTAAGTTGGGCATTCAGATGTGGCTGTACAAATTCCCACATATTGACCTTGCATAAGCTTACTGCACAAAAATAACGTAAAAGCAAATTGATATTAGTTGTCTAACAACTCACTTATCTCTTGAACTTTGCCTAGCTTGTTTAGCAGGCTGTTCCTCTTGCTGTGACAGAGCAAAGGAATGTATGTGACGTGCGTCCTTCTTGTTGTTCGCAGAAACAGATTTAATGATGCTAATTTCTTCATGCTAAGTTTTTTTAACACGAATGTGTAATGCCGGGGTCCACCAAGACTTCCATGACATATTTCCGTCACGGAAACACGTCAGCAAAATGAATGCCATGAGATGGCCAAAAAAAGCCATAACAAAAGTTGACAGGAGTCGAACCCATGACCTCTCGGTCCGCGAAGATGGCTGGCGGGCGTTTCGCCCACTGAGCTACCACCAAACACATAACCAAGGCCACATAAACGCGCTTTTTATCTTTCACAGTGCTTTGGATGGATGGATAGATGATGGTTGCCATGAGCGTCCCCTTTATAACGGGGTGGTGACATATGTGCCACCAGTCTCGAAAAAAAAGAAAAGAACGCGCCGTTGCTACGACCGTCCCATTCGGCGCGTTTTCAATAGAAGTGTAATTTCGTCAACGCTTTAACACACCGCGAGGTTGTGGCTTTAGCCCGAGGCTCGCTCATAGCATCCATCCATATCGAAAAATAGCTCTCCGAGGCTCGCCTGGCTGTCGCACCGCGTTCTGCGCTCACCCTGTTGAAATAAAGGCCAGGCTAGAGGGAAGACATGATACGCGTAGCGTTTCACTTCGCGTTTCACAACGCTTTGAAGGAGTGCATATCGAGTATCAGTGTTTATTATGTGCTTGTTGTTGCCATTTTTCCGCGGGATTCACCATATGCGGTGTCCAAGTATATGTTAAGAGCTTCAGCTAGCGCAAGGGTTAAATCATGATAATGGGCGTTAGTCATCAGTGCGGAGATGTGCCAGTAGGCGTCAACGTAGATGCGTCTGCATCAAGTGGTGCTATATCTGCCAAACAACAGTAGGCATTGTACAAGCTCTCATATACCAATTCACCATAAATAATCAACTAGTTCTGTGACTATACATTTCACTTTCGTGTTAAACCGATTCCTATGACACAGGGATCAGCCATATTTTAATGTAGGTTAGCATCACATCCCACTGTATCATGATCAAATCCGAGAAACTGAAAAAGCTAACAACCAGAAAACAGCAAGCAAGATACATATCATCATCATCTTCGTGAGACTGCCTTATGTCCACTGCAGACTCATCACTTCACCCAATCGTCTCCAACCTTCCCTTTAATGCGCGAATTCAATCAATCAATCAATCAATCAATCAATCAATCAATCAATCAATCAATCACCTTTATTTTATTTTCACATTGAAAAAGAGGAGACAGGACTAAAAGCTAGAGAAGCTTGACAGCGGTCCTGCCCCCTTTTACAAATGACAACAGCACATTGCAGAAATGTCATGAATAAACAGAACACTTGAAACAAAATAATACGCGAGACAATGATACCATATTTATGCATACACAAATAAAAATCTGTACCTACAAAAAAAGCGTACACTATGCATACACACATTTCCTTACCCCATACACAAGTATGCTATGTACACTGGTCTATATACACGCATGTACACGTTCTTTGCTAACACGGTGCACGCGATTTTAACACAAGTGACAAAAAAATTTCACATAGAACATTAGTCATCTATCTGGTACGACTGACATAATATTCTGACAGAACTCGATCTGCTTTATGGCTGCAAATTTCTTAATCTATTTCTTTGCTCCACCTAAGCATTTCTCTTCCTCGGGTGTGCTTTCCATCTCTTGTCATCCATTCCGACGATCTGATTGGTCATTGGAGATCTTTCCTGCGCATGCCGTGACCCGCCGATGTACATTTTTTTCTGAATACGTAGTAGAACACCAGCTAACCCTCTTTGCTCTTTAATCTACTTTGCCGTTTTTATATCTCCTAAATATACGCCTAAATCTACGCCTTTAATGCATATAAACTTTGGTTTATATGCATTAAAGCTTTAGTCATTACATTTTTCATGTATGTATAGATCTATCTCTAGTAAAGACTGGTTATAAAACACTTTTTACATTCAATATGTTATTTTTAAATGTTTGGTGGTTGTCATTCTGCCCCTTATTTAAACCGTATTCTTTGTCCCACATGTCCATCCTATAAACTGAATGATATAATCCAGTTATCCAATGCTTAATCGTCTCACATCGAGATACTTAGATATGAATATGGAAATCTTTAAGTTTGGCACAGAGCGGTCAAATGAAAATTCAAATGAGAATTACGCTTCGAAATTCAAGTATAACATGATGACCATGAGCAGCAGTAATTTCCACTGGTTGCTGTTTCTCTAGCATCCTGTTCTCCTTTAAAAATATGTCACATTTTTTATTTATACAATGAATCGTCCCTCGCTTGTTCAATAGCCTGTAATTTTTCAACCATATGGAAACTTGCGAAAATACCCTTTGAGCAGCAGATGCCATCGTTTACCGTATAGAAACACAGCGTCATCTAGTGAGCGCATCGCAATACACATTCATGGAGGCATCGGCCCCCAAAATATATCGGTAGCAGCAAGGATTTCAAGGTCGCATCGCTACTTCGCTTTCACAAAAGTGTTTGTACAATGTGGCCTCTTGTCATAATCGGTTGGCGTACTTGAGCAGCTGCTTTTTTTTAGCACACCTGCTCTGAAATTCGTGCGGCGCCGTTGTACTTTCCCGGCTAGGTTGAAAACCTACCGCTCCCACGTCAGAGCCGCGCTCGACCTGCTGGCTCCGACGATGTTTTTAATTCGATAGCTGGGGAAAACTGCGAACTCTTTCAGTACGCCACTGCCGGGCCACTGACGTCACTGCGAAGTCATCGTCTTTATACTACCTTTGTTTTCAGCTCGGACGTCAGCTCCGCGTTACCGTATGGCGAACAAAATCAATAAAGAGGTGAAGATACTAACATCTTGCCCAGGAAACAACAGAAAAGCCGGGAAAATAACGAGAATACGCAAGACTACATGTTGCTGACAAGAGATGGCGCTTATCACAAAGACTGCGCAAAATGCTTGCGCTTGATTTTTTCAGGACATGGCAGCAAACCTCTTTCTTTGTTAGACACGAGCAACTCAATCCAACAGAAAATTAAGCTAACGAAAGAATAGGAGACATTATATTTTATTTATTTATTTATTTATTTAAGAGTACTGCAGAGTAGCTTGACTCCAAGCAGGAGTAGACACAAAAAGAAAGTACATCAAAAGAACACATCAACAAATGAGTAACAACCTAAACATGAAATCAATGCATGAAACACTGCAATTGAAAGAATACAGCGATGCGAGGACCACTTTACCCGCGCTCTTTCCTCAAGTGTGTAATAAACACTTTTACACTGGGGCTATCGACAACTGCTTTCGGTAGTTTGCTCCAGGCGCTTATGGTTCTGAAAGTTGTTGTTAAAAGTGGATTAAAGTGGATGAAAAAGCACCCTATTCGTAGGTGGTATCCCAACCCACCAGCTAAAAGGCACTTACTCATCGTCGGTGCCCGCTCCCCCACCCAGCGCGAAATTCCTGCCGCCGCCCTTGACTGGAAGGAACAAAAAGACAGTGAACGCGGACGAGCTTTAATAAGAGCGATTTCGAAGAGATCGAGATAATTGGGGGTACGGCCACGGTAGCGACAAAACAAAAATGCGCGCGTCCTGGCGAAGGCCAGCTCGACATCGCGGAGGCGTGTTTGCGAGCAACGCGCCGCGAGCAACTTTGACAGTGTGCGTGTTACTTTTATATTTGTCAGTTGCGGTTTTGTACCGCTGCGGGATGCCTCTGAGCTAAGCGGTGGCAGCGCGATAGCCATGGTTTCGTGACGTCACCCTCATCACTCCCGATTCGTCATTCGCTTCGAGGTGCGCGCGATTTGCCGCAGAAATGGGACTCGACCCACTTCAGTCGGCACGCCGGGAAATTCCCGAAATCTGCCGCCTTTCGCGCGCACGGCATCACGGCATGACGCGAGAGTTTTTGCCGCTAACGCGGCCATACCTTAAAGCGGAAGAATGTAAAGTCGCCTAAGCTTTTGGCTAGCGTGTGCAAGTGACGACTTTTATGGGCCTTAACGCCATACGATAAAGCTAAGATGCGAAAAGACGAGCTTAAGCGGATGCCCACAAACTGCTGTTAGCTTGGCCCATCATCTGCTAACTGGTTCCTTCTTGAGGACTGCACCCCATATGAGCACACTTCATAATAAGAGGACACAGAGCAGGCGAATGATCTTGCTCGTGTTTTATGTCCCGAAGATAAAAGCTACAGCGAGCAAATCGAGGCAATAAAATTTTAAGATACGTCGCACGCCCCGTAGCATGAGGTGAGCCTAAGAACATGGTTGTTTGTAGTGCACTAATATGGGGCGACGTCCTTAAAGAGGAATGGCCTAGCAGACGATGGACCCAGCTGAGCGTGCTTTGCGGGCATGTGCTTACACTGAACTTTTTAAATGCGAAGCATTTCTTAGCGAACCTCTGGCACTTTGATCAGTTCTATCTACGTATCTATCTATCTATCTAGCCGCCTACGTCTGGGTGCTCTCATGATCGCCTCCTTAACTTTGTGTAGACCAAAATTTTCATGGGAGGGTAAGAAGATTTGACGAATATGATTGCCGGGTCATAACATGAATAACGTTAAAATCCTGTCACTTACGTCGTCAAACCCTTTCTACTAGACACGTGTGGCACATACCCGTTTACCATGGGCCGCGGTGCACGGGTATGCGCCACAGGTGATTGACAGTTTATATCTACCCAGGAACGGCGAGAACAGACATTGGTAACCTAAATGCTAGAGCGTTAAGGAAAACCAACATCGGCAGCGTTGACGCAACGAATGGAAAGAATGAAAATTAGGATCCCAGCAGGAATCGAACCCAAGCATTCTGCATGGCAATCAGGTATTCTACCAATGAGCCACGCCAGGTCTATGAACTGGTATGGCATAACAGCCTACGCAGGCGTAATATCGGTGCAACGTCAATTGCGGTTGTGGTGATTGGTATCTAATTTTACAAGAAAGAAATAAACACTACAAGATACTCCTACGATGTCTACTCCTACGATACAGGCGTCATGTCAGATTAACGTCTGTAGTTCCAGTGTTGGCTCCCCTTTTATAGCCGTTTAATAAACATTACGTTTGTATTCCTATGATTCAGCAAGCTATATTGAAGCATTGCTCGACCCCGGAGGAATACAATAACGAAAGTTACGTATGATATTCACATCATCGCACCGTAAATTGCACTTAGTCCGTGAGAACGACGCCGTGTCCTCTTCATTTCTTACGAGGCTGGGCGATGGACTCATGCTGATCGAAGACGATGCCAGATTGATTGACAGCCGCTTTGTAGACTAAGCTACGTAGGCCAGAAACGCCCAGGTAGTCTACAAATACGACAAACACCATCCACTGATGTTGGTCTACGTAGCACTATCCAGGCCTACCAGCCTCGACGGCCTATACCTCACCAACGCGAAGGGTGGCTTCAGGTTCCAACATGTCGCCGGCTCTGTCTACAGACAATTTGTCGACGAAATGACCGAGGCATCCACGAATTCCAACAGCTCTACTATACCACATACTTCACTACACATGGACCCCTCGTCACCACGATCACGACCGGATCCTATAACAAGTCATGACCAGCTGCTGGTGCTCACTGATCACGGTGATGCCCTTGTTCAAGAACTGTCAAGAACTTGTTGCACACATGCACACGGGTTCGTGAAACGTGCGTGCGTTCTCAGGACACGTATAAGCATTACATATCAGCTTACCGCTTCTGGTGTTCGTAATACCCACGTTGCCATTGGCAGCGTTACCCAACCGTAAACAACTGGTTATATAACACATATGCCGCTCTTCAACATATATATGTGTGCGTATAAAATTTATACAAATCTTTAGCGTCATTTTCTAACGTGTCGCTCAGCAAAAAAAGTTACGCCACATTCACCTACCCGCCGCATGCTTCGCATATCATCGACTCCCACGGTGCGTGGGATCTGCCGAATTTTCAACTTGACTCCTTCATGTGGTACTGGCGTCCAGAAAAAGTAGTCGCATACTAGGTAATAGAGAGTAATAGTTGGGCGGCTTTGCGAGCCAGCAGGCCCAGCGGACTTGCGAAGAAACGAACTGCATATGCGCGGTACGATGCGAAACGTCTTTACGGAGCGAGCCGCTCGCCCACTCATTTCGTCTCCCCAGCGAAGAGCACGTAGCGGTCGAGCGTGCGAGCGTTTTCCAAGAATGCAGCCCCCAGCAGCAGCGGCGGCGGCACATCCAATCAATCTGATAACATCTAATAAAAATGCCTTTTGCAATATTCTTTTCGCAGTGGCTTAAATTTCATTCGGCAGGTGACGAAGCAAAGCCTCTGTTCGATAGACAGTAACTTCATCTTTGTCCAGCAGGTGGCGCAGCAATGCTCTTCACTGAAACAAGCGGTGGTGTGGTGGTAGTGATATGAGGAAGAATAAGACGCCTAATTTCTGCAGTCCAATAGGGAGCACGATGCAGCGTCTTGGAAAGGGGGAAGAGGGAGGAAAGTGGAGAGGGGAGGAAGCGTTAGATGTGTCGTCGCCCGGTATGCTTCAGCACGAACAGCAGGCCGGCAGCAAGGGCAGGGGTGGCATTGGTCCAGGTCACAGCGGTAGGCCGAGTTTCCTGGCTCGTCCAGGAAATCCGCCAGACTCCGGATCACTGGTAGATGGGGACGAGATGGGAAGAGAAGATGCTCGAGTGTGGAGGCAGGTAGGCCCTGTCTCCTGCAGGCCGTGGGGAGCATTCCTCTGCCAAACCGGAACAGGCACAGAGCACGTGCTCGAAGGTCTCAGGGTCTCCGCAGCGGCTGCAGGCCGGGGAGGCGCAGTCACCTTTGGCGTGGCGGCGGGCCGCGGTCCACACGCAGCCAGTCCGCAATCGCAGCAGGGCGGCCCATTCCCTTTTGGTGAGGCCCGTCTCTGGGAGAAGCTTTGGTCCTCGCCCGTTGGCCACCCTCGAGTCCGGGTGGACTGTGACTAGTAGCTCCTTGAGTGAAACAAGCGGGCTGTCGCTCAGCTATCATTCCTCCTTTCGTGCTGCGCTCCGTTGCCCTCCCCGCTCGCCCGCTCACACCGCTGTCTCGCAAAGCCCCCTAGCTATTACTCATGATTTGGATGGCTGTATAGCGTACCGAGTGAGCCATGAGCAAAGTATATTGGCCTCGAAGAAATACGAAGACGCCATCTGCCATGATCTCCAACATACAGCTGAAGGTATACGCGACATCACTGTGATAAGAAATAAGTTTTTGCCGGAGGCAATGGGCGTTTCCAAATGAAAGAGCTAGTACACACTAATCAATGAAATACCGATGTGGGCAGGCTCTTTATTCTCGCGATTTCTGGAACTAGGGAAGCGTGGAGAGAAAAAAATGAAACACGCATACTGTTCATTTTTTTTCTGATGTCAGTACAAGACAGCCTAAGCGACCGTACTGAAAGCTCTGTGTGCCTAAAGTAGGCAAATATCGGTATCGTGTTTCGATTCAACACAAAGCACGAAGCTAACACCATTTCAGGCGTGCTGAATGTGTACGTTCTTGGTAGCTTTATTCGTACGCCAACCAAGCACGTTGTCAATATTTCAAGCGAAGCTTGTTGTGGTTACAGATATCTGTGGTAGCGGCGTAGCACGAAGCAAAACCCGGCCCGAGCGAGTGTACGAAAATGCTGTTCTCGAATGTGCACCGTCACATGCGTATTTATGAGTGATGTTTTCGAAGAACTGATTCTATCTGAATTGTGGGTTTGGCGGGAATCAGCAGTTTCCGATATGACAATCTAACATTTTATCGAGGTCACCTTTCGTTTCACGGTGACACATTTATTGTTGCCTGGATATGAAACGCGTGGCGCACCTTATTTCCTGTAACCACTGAAGTGTCTTACTGCTAAGCACATAGACGACGGTCCGACTGCCGGCATGCAGGAAGGAAAAAGCTGGGAGGAAGCATTGCGCAATGCGATAGATAGAACGAAACGTAACACGTCAGGAACGCACAGGACAAGCCTCGCTTGCCCCCATTTTCCCAGCTGAGGAAGGGTTACTGCATTTTTTTCTTTTAACACGCAAGTGTTCTATGCCGCGGTCCAGCAAGACTTCACCGACATCATTTTCGTCACGGAAGTGACGTCGCTAAAATGTACACGAACAGATAAAGAAGAAAAGGTTTCGATGATTTGGAAGACCTGTGATTTGAACCCACGACCTCTAGGTCTGCGACGACAGGCTCCCGGCGCCCTACTCCCTAAGCCACTGATTTTCTTTCTTGATGTCCTGTTGTACGTCACACAAACGGGGACAATAGAATTGTGTTACAAGACAGAACAAACACGTAAGCACACATCTACGGTCAACCGCTGCATGAACAACGTTGCGATTTTAAATTGCTTCATAGTAAGCAGGGTTTCTAACCTAGACCACAATGAAGAAACACATTATTTTGTTGTTGTTTCTTTCTGCCGCTATAAACCGGGCCATACTTTCTTGAAAATACTGTCTTGCTGACCTTCTACCTAAGTCAGAGTAAAATCCAGCCACTCGCGAGCGCCACATAGGCTAATGTGCAAGGCAATCATCATGGTTAGGTGAAATGGCAATCCGTCCTCACTTTCTATTGCTAATACCTAATTTCATGAGATTCTAACAGAAATTTTCTTTTTATTGTCCTCCCTAACACGTCCCAAAAGTACACTCCCTGCCAACAGTGCTCAAAAGGCGTGGTGAATTGTTTCAGGTTGGTTACAGATTAAGCGGTTGCAGCTCACTGACGCACACGCATGAGGCTTTACAAGCGCGCTTTATATCTCTTACACCTCCCTTGAACAGCGATTTTCGGTTTGAGGGCAGTCTTCTTCTAGAAGCGGTGAAGGGAAAACTGCGTCATGACACTAAGCAGTGCCCACAGGCAACGCTTCGGTAGTTTCAGCGCAACAGAGGCTTTCAATGCATATTGTAGGAAGCTCTACGGTCGGGTGCAATGTGCCTTACGGGATGATTGGACTTGGTGAGGACACACTAGGTGCTTTTGCCTTTCGCGTCGTGTAATCGGGACGACTCCTCAACAGAGCAGTGCAGCTTCCACATGCACCAACGCCGATTTTCCGCTGCCTACTGGTTAGAGTGCGATGGCACTGGTCAACAAAACTGCTGCAATAAGCAGCACAGAAAGGCAATGACATCGACGGGTGAATATCGCGCAGGGAGTGATTTGGTGCAGCACGAGACGCAAGCGGTTACCGTATTGACTCGAATATAGGCCGACCCGATACTAAGCCGACCCCCGCAATTCGCAAGGCAAGAAAAACAAAGAAACTTAATCATTGTACTCGAATCTAAACCGACTCCCCCACTTTCGCACATCGTTTTGTCGAAAAGAACATTGGCTTAGATTCGAATAAATACGGTTGAGCCGTGAGCCGTGAACGCATTCCTGCCCTCACGGCTCGATCTACGAACTCTGCCTCCCGCGTTCCTGAAACGATGTGTAGTATGTGCATGAGCACACCAGTAGGTTACCCTATTACTGGGGAGCGCTCGCCTTGGCGTTTGTCTCGGCAGATTACGACGCTCTGAATCAGTGTATATCGAGTGCCAGTGTTCATCACCTGCTTGTGGATGTCATGTTTGCGCGGGACTCCCAATGTGCTGTGTCCCTGAGTATGTTAACTACTTTAGCTACCACAAGAGTTAAGTCAAGGTCATAGATGTCAATGCCATGGGAAATAAAAGTGAGGTAGAGGAGGAGGGGAAAGTAAATCATGGCATAGCCATGAATAGTATAGTATGGCAAGGGGCAAAGGAAGTGAAGATGAGGAGGATGGAAAGGATGAGGAGGAGGGCAAAGCATGCATAGCCGTGTGTAGTATAGCATAGCTCGGGGGTGGAAAGGGAAGTGAGGGTAAGGAGGAGAGGTATGTTGGTGAGGAAGAGGGTAAGGAGGAGGGGAGAGCACACCACTGCATCGCAAATTAAGGTTTCCTTTGACTCCATAGACGCCTAGCAGGCTGCACGCTTGAAATTCCAAGGCCCGTGAACGCGAGCGTCGCTGAAGGGCAGTCAAATCACTTCCCCGACCTTCCTACAGCTTTCACGTTGAGTGTAACTGCATGCTTTTTTTTACATCAGCTGCACTGAAATTAACCCATTCACAAATTATTTATTTATTAAAGGCCCCGAACAGGGGTATTAGATATAGGGGCGGAGGGGGGGGGGGGATTACAAAAGATAGAATGTTTCTAGGGTGAAAGAAAAGCAGACACTCCTTCCGTGAAGACAGATGAGCAGGTGACAGCAGCGATGCCGTAGGGAAGGCCGTTCCTGTCTCAACCCACACGAGGGGGAAAAGAAGTGAAAATCTGACAGTGTGCCTTTTGTGGCGAGTGACATCTAAAGAATCACCTGAGCGAAGTGATACTTGTGCTGGTGGTGCGATGTACGGTGCAAGGGCTAGGTAGGGGACAGTAAAAAATCTGTGAAGTAATAAGTTGTAAACGTGACGTCTATACACAAGAGATGGTAAATCGGTGGCTGTTTTTTTTTTATGATACGCTGATGTCATATAAATACGTTGAGTTAATGAACCTAGTAGCGCTATTTTGAATGGATTGAAGGGCGCTGGCGAGCTAAATTTCATGCGGGAACCAGAATGAAGAAGCGCATCCTAGTTTAGGAATGATAAAAGATTTATATGCTGAATGTTTCACGTGGGGAGGAGCTTTTAGTATGTCTCGTTTAAAGGATCCTAGCTTTTTGTACGATGCTATTACGTCGTTATATGTAAACACCAAACAAGGTCGTTAGATATAGTGACGCTTAGGTATTTGAATGAGTCATCTGATTTGATGGGATCTTTCTGCATTACATAAGAGATGAGTAGATAGCAACGGCAGATTATTGACATAATTCTGCACTTCAATTGGTCAGCAGCACTAGCGAAATTAGTGGATTAAAAGTTAGAAACTACCTAATCGGGCGTTTTGCAAATCGATCTACAAATGCTCCATAATGATGCAATGCAATTAAACAGAACACAAAAGTGGTGAGACTTCCCTCCGCGCAGTAGTAAGAAACATGCATTTAGCCGCGTCGTCATAAAGTGCGTCAGCATGTTTTTGAGCTCTGGCTAGAGTTAGATGGCGCACCATGTATAAGAAGCCAAATATCGCTCCTTTTTCAACAAAACAAATAAATGAATTGTCAGTGACAGAAATAACAGAATGTGCGACGTTACAAAAGATAGTCGATACGTCTGCGATAAACTTCCATTCCTTAACGCTCTAGTGGGAAGGTCAAGATTCTCTTGTTAACGTATCAAATAGATATTACGTCACTATATATGTTATTGCTACGAAATTGCAGCCCTTTGTCTCTGGTATTCACTGAAACAGAAGAACCATGTTTACGTAGTTAGACCTCATTTGTAACTGTGTACAATAGAACATGCTTCATTTTTTTATTAATGCTTGCCACCAAAACAATGTGGTAGTCACAGCTCACTGAATTTTCTTGCACTTCGGTCCACGTTAAAGGACCCCAGGTGGCCGAAATTTCCGGAGCTCTCACTACGGCGTCTCTAATAATTCTATCTTGTTTACGGGATGTAAAACCCCATAAATAATTATCATCATTATTTAACAGCCCACTGAAGACTAGCTTCCCAGAGATATCGGTTCGAACGTTGGTAGCCTGTATTGCCATGACAGTTGCTGCATGTATGGAATGAGCTAACATCTACAGCCGTCTTTACTTTGTATTAGTGACATGATTTCAATTCTATGGTCATTGCTTATGGGCGTTTACTCCATTTAATTTCTTTTTCTGCGCTGATCATTTTTGAGCACAACGAACCCTTCCGTCGTGTTTTATAAACTAGGGGATCCGAAGGCCGTATACGAATGACTGACGTTTTATAGCCGCAATATTTCATGTTAACGGAGCAACTCAATAATAATATCTGGGATTTAACGTCCCAAAACCGACGGAGCAACTCGTCCGTCACGTCTTTAAACATACAGCTGAAGCTCTACTTACAATACGTCTTTGGTGTTGCGTTTTCATTGAAACTCCGCAGAAATAGACCTTTGAACTGAACACATGGCCCAATTTACGAAGCCATTACACCTGGTGATTGTTTCTGCCGTTTCGTTAATGCAGCGAGAACGAGATTTATATTAACTCTGTAAGGAGCAAAGTTGCCCTCTGCCCGCCAAACACTGAAGTGACAATTGGTAGTTACAACAATAGCTCGCAGGCGTCCAATCGTGAAACACAATGCTCGGTTTCGCGAGTCCTTTGCAGCGAATTTCTGCAGCAGGAGAACGCAGGCTTTTCTTCGGCTCCATCGCGGGCACTGGCATGCACTACATAGCGGTGGCGATAGCCGCCGTTTGCTGCGTGGTGGTAAGCGGATATCGTAATTGTACAGGTAAGTATTTCTTTGAGTAATCACGTGGTGGATGTTTATTCCATTCTTCTCAATGATATCACAAAAATAAAAAGAAACCATTGTCATTTGCGCAGCCTGTTCTGAATACAGTATAGCAGCAACGCTGTGCAGAGCAATCGCCACGTTGGCTTGGTATTTTGATGTAAAATACAAAGCCTTTTTTAAATCTCTGCTAAGGGAAATCGAACTACATCCGTAGCGTCAAAACTGTGAGATTTCGTGCTAACCTGCTTCTGGAAACACGGCGTCTGACGTATGTTTTCCTCGTATTTAAACTGTTGCTCCGCATGCAAGACACAGCCGTAAAGGAAAATGTGGAACGCCAAGGCGTAGATAAAGCTCTCATCCGATTTCAAGAAATCGGTTGTTAAATTAGGATTTCTTCACCACACAGCCTTTGTCACCACATGCCAGTTGTGGTTTGTCAGTGTTATTGTTGATGTCATGAATGTCGCTCCACGATAAATTTGCTGATCTTACCTCGTAAGGCCAGTGATATTGCCGTAACTGGTTATGTGTGGCTATATGCACTGTCCTATTGTTGAGTGTAATGTGAATTTCGTGACATGTGCATTGTGTAAACATTGCTCTTAGTTGCAACTTTTACATGCTTAGATGCGGCGAGATTTCGCCTTATCGCAGCAGCCGTTACTTCAAAAGCTTTGATAGAGGCCATCGTAATCATCAACCTGACAACACCCACTGCATGGTAGCCACATCTTCCATGCTTCTCCAATGACCCCCCGGTCCTATGCTTGCTGGAGCCACGCTATCCAAGCAAGGTTCTTGCTTCCATCCACCCACCCGTCTTTCTGCCTCTCACTGGCGTACTGTCCTTCTCTTGGAATTCTTTCTGTTATTCTTCACGATCAGCGGTTGCCCTAGCTTCTCGCTACATGATCTGCCCATTCCCATTAACTTCTTGATGTCAACTACGATGTCGAAAAACAAGTATTCGTTCCCTGACCCATCATGCTCCCTTCTTGTCTTTTAACATTTCACCAGTGATTTTCCTTTCCATGGCTGGCTGCATGGTCCTAGGTTTAAAATGAACTCTCTTCGTAAGACTCCATGCTTCTTTCCCATAGGTAAGCTCCGGAAAGATGCAGGTATTATACACTTTTCTCTTGGGGGATACTAGTAAGCTGTAATTCACCATCGAATACTTTCTGTCCAATGCGCTATGCTCTATTCTTATTCTTCTACATATTTCAGTCTCGTGGTCCCTACATGTGCTTCGACCTATTCTTCTACCACTTCTACAGCTTACAGGTACAGGCAATTTGACCGCTACATCAAACCTAGCAGTACCTTGCTAAGCCAGCCAACTGTAGCGTACTACCACATCCTGGTTGGCGGAAAGATGCATTTCTTTAAAGGAATAATCGAAACATCTACAGTGCTGCTTCGCTCAGACATGTCTTCTGAAAAGCTTCAAATTTAATAATCTGTCATTTTTCCTAAGCCAGCGCATGGGCAAGGCGCGGTCGTCACGACTACTTTTCTTTATTTGTTTTTTTTTTGTTTGTGCGGATTATTATGTTGATGGAAGGAATATTTTCGAAGTATCGATATGAGGTGCGTTAGAAGTTGCAGATTGTTAAAATAGGGTGTTACCTACTCATTCACTTTACCTATGCTATTTTATGTCCACAGTATGACGAAGGCCTCTCGATATGGTCGCCAATTTGCAGTTCTCTGCTCTAACTGATTTCGCTTTATGCCTGTGCATTATTTAACTTCATCACCTCACCTAACCCTCCGCGACCCTCATCGGCCGTTCTTTTACACATAGCGCATATTGTAGTGAATAGAGCTTCCAAAAGGAACAGCTGCGAAAGAAATATTTATCATCATCGTCGTCATCTTCACGCTCTAGTATGTCTACAACAGGAACCGCGGCCTCTACCAATTATCCCAGCCACCCTTTCCAGCGCGAACTAGATCCATTTCATGCTCGCAAACTTCTTGTTTCTTTGCTTCACTTAACCTTTTAGTGTCCTTGGTCGGACTTTCCCGCTATTCCATCGCTCTACTGACCATCAGTTATATATCCTTCTCAAGACTTTACATCCCATGGTCCAATTTTTTTTCTTTATATACCCTTGGATATCGGCTACACCTGTTTGTTCTTCAGCCTTCCTGCCTCCTAGTGTTACCGCTTTCGCTTTCGCTCCACTGATACATGCAGTGCGAGAATGAGCAATAAACAAGAGTTGGGACAAATTATGTCAAATTTAAAATGTGGTTCATTGCTAATTTGACCTATCTGCTTTCTTGTGGCAGACGCAGGTATCGGATGTTTAGTGTGAATTTCGCTGAAGTGGAACGGTCTGACACCTACCTCTACATCCACTTTATGTCTATTCACAAATACGACTGTCTAAATGGAGATTCCCTACTTATAATGAATGGAAAATTTCCTTGTCCTGTTGAATATTTTTCACGTTTCCCACTTTGTAAATTGATACCGAAGGTATTAGAGCACTACCTACACAGTGACGTAGCTCACCGTTCCCTTGTACCACCAACGCAGACTCAGACTGCGAGTCTCAACATGCAGCGAACTGGAAGTGCCCGTGCACGGAAGCCCTCGGCGAGACCGATTCTGCAGACCCCTGTTACACGCCACCTGCCGTGAAGGAGGAACTGCGAACCTGCGTCTGCAAGAAGGGCTATGTCCGTACCTCCTGGGAGGAGTGCGTGCCGAGGAAGATGTGCATGCGCTGCAAGTTTCAGTGGCAGAAGGACTTCCCGCAACTGCGCGTCTGGCTGTCCGTCGACTTGCAACAGGGCTGACGACATTGTCTGTCAGATACCCTGCGCTCCAGGGTGCGAGTGTCCTCCTGGCTGGAACTGTAAGTTTAGTTCCCGTCGTACAGTTAACGTTGTATGTTTTATTACTACAGTTATGCGGCTGTTCATTAGAGCATGGGTTCTCAAGCTTTCTTCCTTGGGGAACTCCAGCGGCTTTCCCAGAGTTCCGCGGAAGTCCAATTTTTTTCGTGCCATTTAGCACGAGAAATATCGGAAGCATGAACAGGTTGGGTGAGGAGGAGGGTGTCGGTAAGGGATGTCGCTTATCCATACGCTCAACCACAGTATTAGAGGCGCGGCATTGGCCTATTACCTTATCTCGAAGTCCATCGCGTTGATGTGGTACTTCGCGATAAGACATAGACCTGTATAAGTCAAAAGATTAGGTGCGATTGAGCGTATAAAACGGGGTGGGTTCGCATTTCTTTTGACCCTTCGCGGAACCATACAATGCCCTCTCCGGAAACCCAGTTTTAGAACACATGCATTAGAGGTTACACATGATCACATAGAACCGTCAGCGTAATGTTTGGGGTAGTAATTCGCAAACAAAGATTTATTGTTATATGTGCTTCTCCGATTTTAAGTCAATCGATTGCTTAGTATTTTTAGGAGGCTTAATTCGATAGTACCCTCTTTAGAGTTATTAGCAGCTTCAGTTCTGTAATAGCTTGTAATTATTATAATGTAGCGATCAAGTGTAGAACCACGAGGCATCCATTAGTGCACTGCGGCATAGAACCCGCTTGAAGGGGCGAGAATGGCCCCAAGAGGGGCATTAGAGGGGCATTAGAGGGTCATACACACGAAGAAATGGCACCCTGGACCTCTGTAATGCTCAGCGCCAGATAATAATTCAAGTAAATGAATACAATCCGCAAATGAGCAGCGCACTGTGAATGCAATAAACATAAGAACATCAAATAAAATGCAACGTGAAAAAAATCACAGTGTCTTTATGGGCACGCCTTAGACGACTGAAGGCGACAGCACCATCTTCTTTTCTTCTCAGTCGATGTATTGATCCAGACGCCCCACTCGGAAAGCTCCTACACCTAATGGTTTCGCGTTTGCCAGGAATCGGGAACATGCAAGCTTCTTGCAACGGCGGCATCGGCTCACCTTTGACCAAGCGACGATGTGTGGCGTTACCATGTGACGTCACACGTGATGTCTCGCGACGCCATCTTATAGAATGTTCCGCGTCTCTGCCACACTTGGCATGTCTACGGGCATAATACTAATGTACAAGGAAGGGCTTATTCTTAGTCTTGATTGTACCGTGCCTGGACAGTACCCCCGACTTCTCTTACACTGCATAAATGATTAGACAGGTGTGTGTCAAGAATCACAAAGCCAGTGTTCTACAATGACAATTGTTGCGCGACTGTCAAATGAGTGTAATTTATTGATGTCATGTAATAAAAAAACGTTAGCATTGAGGTCTAGAGGTGCAGATAGGTGCATGACGGGTTAAATCTAATACATAGATTGTATAAAGCGACGGCGACTTGTTGACCTAATAGCCTGTTTGGCATTGGTAAAAAAAAAAGTCACAGTTTCGGCCGCAAGGGCGAAGCAATGAATGCGATAGCAAGAAAAGCGGCGCGTGATGGACGCGCTGCTACGTGCAGAAAGATCGCCCGGCCGGCAGCAACTACCGCGCGAGGCGACAGCGGAAGGGCAAAGTTCTCCCTTCGCAAATGTTAGAAGAGGCGGTCAAGCTGGCCGACGTTAAATGCGCCCGTTGCGCTCCTCGCGCCATCTCGCTGGTAATGAAGAAACGCTTATAAGCGCCTGCCGTCTCTGAGTACTGCGGTAAAGGGTGGGTAATAGCGCTCGCCGTTAGCTACCTAAAGGATATGCGTTTGTGGCGTAGTGGTTAGCGCCACGCGCTGCGGAGCGAGAGGTCACTGGTTGATTCGCGCTTCGGAAGCATTTTTCTGAATTATTTTTCGTTGAGACAATTAAAGATATATATATATATATGTACATATATATATATGTACATACATACATACTCATACATATACGGTGCATGACGGCGGCGGCAAAAACCAGCCGAGACTGTCCATATAATTGTTATCGCAATACTAGTTTCACAAAATATAAAACAGACGTGATAAATAAGGTTCCTTGTGCTTTTCGCTGAAACAAAATTCACTTCTTCCAAATTTTTCACATGTGGATGTATCCCTGGAAGTCACCTAGCGCTAAACGCTTGATAAGCAATGCCGTTTCTGAATTAGCGCTTCATCCTCAACAATGTTTCCCAGAACACAAATTTGCCTTTGTCAAAACAGAGAAATATAAAGCAGATACCGCGCTCTCCGGGAATCAGTGTACGTGCAACCAAAGCTTTTGCGGCAGGTTGTCAACATTTTCACTTTACCACCATGCGTATCCGGTAGAGGTTACAATTTTCGCTTGTAGCAATTGGGACGTGAAACGTAACGCCAGTTACCCATGTTGAATTTTGAAAACACCACTTTCTAGCCAGACAACGTGCGCGAAAGCATTCAAGAAACGTGTGTGTGCGAGGCTACTTGTCGTAAAAACGGCGCTGCGCGCAAAACATGGCACGAGAAGCCCATGAACACATATTTCCAGCATGTAACGAACTCTACGAAGTAACTCATAAGAACCCCTTAAGCTTCGAATGAACGCTTGCCAATGACACTAACTTCTAGATAATTTTGAAGGGCACTCAAGCGTGCTTTACAATGCTCGCTCGTAAAGTATCCCTGTTGCGGGTCTGTCAGTTGCGGGCTTTTACGCCATCTGATGCCAGTTCTTCTGCACTGCTGATGTTCCCACATTGTTGAGTTGCACACGCTTTACATAGCCCATGTGCTTTCTATGGCCAAGCTTCTTTATGGCCAGTATCACTGAAAGCCTCATACAGAACACACTAGCTGGAACTGTGCACAATGATCATGTCTGAAAGACTGCCACTGCTTCTGATTATACAGTTTCATTTAGTTTCATGAACAATACTCTAACAAAAGATCACCAGCTTTTTTCTCTTCGACCTGTTTCCTTACCTGTAATTAGTGGGAGAGCAAGAAAACGTTGCGCTGTCGGTAGCAAACGCAGTAGAATGTTTTTTGATTGATCACGGAAATAGGCTTTCTTTATGTTTTACTGTTGCAGAAAACAAACCGAACACAGGTTTTCCAAAAGACATGCTTCTGAAATTATTTTACAGCCTTTCGGCAGTCAGGCAACATTACAAACACATAGAGTAGAAGCTCTATCATCCCACAACCTGGAAAGGAGCGAAGAAGCTGCAGCTACCTCCAAGCAGCTCTTTCGATCAGGACCACGTTTCTCATAAATCTACACGATGTTCGAAAAATTTTTACCTTTTTCTGCCAAATTGGCCGACTTTTATATTTGCCTTTTGTTCCATTTTTCGGTGATCTACAATTGAGAATGTCTCCATATGGTAGCGCGAGTAATGCACTCTTGATATTACGTTTTCCGTAGAACACTCCATCTAATAGAGACGAAACGGCCCCTTTATGTGGAGAGAGGGAGAACGTAGTGTGTTGGCCTTTCCCCACTTCTTACTGACTAAACATTTTCTGCAGCCATTTTGAATTGTAATAACACAAATGCTGCATCCTATACCATAAACTCAGACCTAAAGTTGTGAGCACATTGACAATTCATCTGTACTTGCTTGACAAGGTACAATGCGGCACACACTTCCTTGCATACCTCTGCAAACCTCTATGCAAACCTCTGCAACAGCAAGCGCAAAATCAAATTTACTTGTGTTTTTCTAGATTCAATAATGTTATAAGCAGTACGTAGTAAAAAAGATTCTCCTATTTTCAATAAAACTAGCACACTAATAATTATTGTGGGTTTAACGTCCCAAAACCACGATATGATTATGAGAGACGCCGTTGTGGAGGGCTGCAGATATTTCGACCACCGGGCTCCCTTTGACGTGTTCCTAAATCTAAGTACACGGGCTCAAGCATTTTCGCCTCCATCGAAAATTTGGCCACCGCGACCGGGATTCGATCCCGCAACCTGCGGCTCAGCAGTCGAGCACCATAACCACTAGACCACCATGACGGGTCAACTAGCTCAGCTCAGGCTCAAGTGACAAAAATAGACAGTTTCAAGATGACGCCCCGCGAAAAACACCTTCTTTATTATTTCAAGTATGTAAGCACGTGGTGTCCTAGGTCCACTTGTACATGAAAATGTTGAAGACTTCAAAAAAAAAAAAAAAAAAGAAACCGGGTTGGTGTGTAGATACCGCTTACCTCGTATACCATACTATTAAGATTACAATGGCATTATAGTCACAGGCTTACTGTCATCAACGCCTATTGTGATATTCTTTGAAAGCCTTTTTTTATTGAGTAACGCGCCACTTTTTCTTAGTCCAGGTGTAATGCGAAATAGTAAATCATGGTGGCGTGCTGTAATGTTGCTGTCTCGTCTGAGATTATAACAAGTTCATTATCTTCCAGAACACTCACTGTGTGTTCTCGTTTGTTCTGACTCAAACTATAACTCAGAGTGCATTTTATCTTTGCAGGCACCCGACTTTTGTAAGGAGTGTATAAGGGCCGAGAAGTGTCCAACCAAGTGTCCACCACACTCGTCGATGCAGGAATGCGTGTCGACCTGCGAGCCGCGGTGCGGCGAATCGCCGCCGCCGATCAAGTGCGTCACCAGTTGCGGCACGCCGTCTTGCGTTTGCGACAAGGGATACGCCGAATACATGCGAGCTGGAGTGAAGAGATGCGTACGGCGAGAGAGATGCGCCAAGCTCCTCGACTTGGCCGAATTGTTCAGACCACGTCGTTGGGGTGACGAAAGCTTTGGAGAACGCCACTCGTACGGATAGGCATCTCGGAATAGGTAGGCGCAGACGCAGGAGGCCCAGAGAGTCGAGTGCCAGAAGATACTCTGACAAAGTGATGCTGGTGCTATCAGCGAAAATGGGCCCCCATCTTACAGAGAATATTTCGAGACAAACTCACCAAATTTATCACCATTATACGAAACACCTCGTTTCACGGTTACATATAATAATGCCCCTACCGGAATTTACCCAAGGACACCACCCACTTCCGGCTCCTTGCCTTGGCTTGGCACCCACGACTTCGCGAGAGCGTTGACACGTATTACCCATTGTCTACTTCGCCACGGAGTCTTGGAGGAAACAGCTGGACTGGCTTTGAAACTTACCCATGGGCGCCGTCGTCTAGGTCACACAGCAGGCTACGGTGGAAGGATTACGGAAGGTACCCGAGTGCTAGAGTATTCGGTTTACCTAACGGATGTGAAGCCGTAGGTTTCATGTATTACCCTTCAGGGAATCGTGGCGGTACCATCGGATACGGTTGGACTGGTTGCGAAATTCCACCTATGGGAAGCCCTCGTTCGCTATTGTAGTTTAGGAAACACCTGGTTTTGTTCCTACAGGGTAAATTATCGTGTCGCGGATCTTTATGACGGGTATAGCGTTTGTGTTACGTAGAGACGGTACCAAAGGATGTGCTAGCGTAGGTTTTGCAAGGCGACGGTGTTGGCAGCTGAAGCGCTTGTTGAAGGGGCCGGGTAGTGATAGTATGGGACCATTCCTGCATTTGTCTTTGCGCTCACACGTATTCATGCTCGTATCGAAAGCGCACTTCAATGTCATGCTCACCTGCGATTCAGAGGCCATTACAACGTAAAGACTAGTGTAAGACATCCGCAGAAGACAATTACTGACAGAGCTCGTAAAGAGGTGGATAAAGTGTGTCGTGAGCGTCGTTTTAAGAAAAAGAAATAAAACTCTTCTTTTTACGAAAAATTGTCAATATATTAAAGAAAACGTACAACTAAACTCAAAGCAAGGAATGCTAGGAAATACATAAGAAATATTGCTAGCTTGAAGAAGAAAAGCAACCTTGAAGCAGTAATGGCATGCTTTTAAAGAAACAATGCATCACGGTTGATCTATTCAAAAAAATTCCTACGATCTAGTGAAATAGATTCCAAGAAAGATGATCACGGTAAATGCAGTAATTGGAAATTTTGAACCAATTCAGCAGCACTTATGCAAGACAGAGTAGTAACAATCATGATAAACA
Source organism: Rhipicephalus sanguineus (assembly GCF_013339695.2). Lineage (NCBI taxonomy): Eukaryota > Metazoa > Arthropoda > Arachnida > Ixodida > Ixodidae > Rhipicephalus > Rhipicephalus sanguineus. Next base: position 121,165,660 of record NC_051183.1, on the reverse strand, counting down.
CGTCTTTATGCTAAGGTATTGCGAAACAAAACTAGTGCCTTGCATATGAACAAAAGCCAGTGCAATACGCACGAAAATGTGCATATCTCTGTATCACCATTGTCGCTCTTAGCGCAAACTCGGGGACTAATTTATTTGTGAATGGGGTCTTTGGTGAACCCCTCCGAATATAAGCCCATGAAAAGCTGCGCTGGCATTTGTAAAACTAACGTCACCGATATCTCCGGTCCACACTTTGCCCCTCTCACCAAGAAAACAACGAAATTATCGGAGATGCAGACAACGAGAAACACTCAGAATTATGCAGAAATAGTAGAACA